>NC_083647.1:17368562-17523562 GCF_963576545.1 Limanda limanda | reverse complement strand
CACTCGAAGAATAACAAAATATCTTCATAAAAGAGAATCTGGAACGAGAGAATTAATTTTCTAGAAATGATCAGCTGATTATTAAGATACTCGTGTTTTTTTTGTGTGGTTGATAGACTCATTGATCAATTAATGAATCCCTGTAGGTCATTTTAAATGAGTGAAATTTAGGAATTAAAGCCCCGTGTCTTTTCACATCCAGGATGACGACACTGAAGAAGAAGCAGCTGAGGTCATTGCCGTCTCATCCACAAGAGGATTGATGGACCTCCGTTATGATCAAGGGGACATGATTCTACATTCAGCTCCCGTGGCACAATGTCCAGCATGATTTATCTGAGTGCCAGTTTGTATTTGCTTGTTTTACTGTTCGAGGCTGTCGTGTTGTCCAAGGGCAAGTATGAGAGGTCGGCGGTGCCAAGCTCTGCCTCCCGCCTGGTGGCCAGGATGGACGGGGATATTATAATCGGCGCCCTCTTCTCTGTCCACCACCAACCGTCGGCTGAGAGGGTGGCAGATAGGAAATGTGGGGAGGTCCGCGAGCAGTACGGTATCCAAAGAGTGGAGGCCATGTTCCACGCCTTGGATCGGATTAACTCGGACCCGAACCTGTTGCCCAACATCACCCTGGGCTGTGAGATCAGGGACTCCTGCTGGCACTCCTCCGTGGCCCTGGAGCAGAGCATCGAGTTCATACGAGACTCGCTCATCTCCATCCGGGACGTCAAGGATGGCTCCAAGTGGTGCATCGAGGGGGTGCCGTCCAGTCAGCCGCCATCAACTAAGAAGCCCATAGCAGGGGTCATCGGGCCCGGCTCCAGCTCTGTGGCGATTCAAGTCCAAAACCTCCTGCAGCTGTTCAACATCCCGCAGATCGCCTATTCTGCCACTAGCATCGATCTCAGCGACAAGACTCTGTTTAAGTACTTTCTCAGGGTAGTTCCTTCCGACACGCTTCAAGCCAGGGCCCTGCTGGACATTATCAAACGATACAACTGGACCTACGTGTCTGCAGTGCACACAGAGGGTAAGACTCATTCATTACTTCAGAATTGCACGTCCACATACTTGAATAGCAAACAAGAGATTTCTCTAAAGAAATGATCAAAACTGAAACAGAGGCCAAAATATGACTTGAGAACAGTGATTGTCATGATGTAATATCCTGTTTCATTGGATCGTCCCTGAGTCCAAACCCCAAACGTTCACTTCCAGATGTAAACTTAAGGTCCAGACTCTGTAACCCTGATGAACTCTGTTCAGAGCCTAAAAAAGACATTACTTGTTTGAACAGATTGACTTGAAGACACAGTATTCAACAGAATATTTTGTCTGTAAAGAAATCAACATTTCTCTGTTCTTTCTGAGATACCTAGACAAACAGGAGACAAGATGACACAAGAAAGAAGCTGCATCATGAGACAGGGGCTCTGAATCATCTCCAATATTGAGCTCAGCACTTATTAAATCAGTTACAGTTGTTTATGTTGAGTATAACATTAGTTAGACTGTCTGGTTGACGACAGTTTTCGTGAGGTTCATTCATGTGACATCAGACTAAGCAGAGAACAGTTTCAGAGAGGGAAATAGAAAGTGTTTTTCTCTGTGATGTTTGATTATCTGTTTACAGCTTTTCTACATCAGTTAATCAATGAATCCAGAAAACATAAAAGATAAACTCTGCAGCTACACCATGAGTCGCCATTTCACCCCCCACACATCCTTGGATCTCATAGAATTTTTTTTTTTGCATATCTTGTAATGAAAACAGATAAATCCAGATGACACACAGAAAACACATAATCATGTCAAAGGATATATACATTCAAGCAAATATTATGATAATTAATATACCCCCCACATCAACATGAGTCAGATGTGATACTTGAAATACTCAAATCTATTTTTTAAAATGTATTTAATGAGGGAATATGAGTCTGTGACAAGCTGATCAAATCAAATCAAAACCTGGCAGACATTCTTTGTTTACCATGTTTATAATCTGTATATTTGAACTTGTTATAAAGAAGTTTCAGGGGCAGAGAGAGGATGTCTGTTGGCTTTGTCAGTGATGTTGTATACTTGCTGGCTATGGACATCTGGAGAAGCAACCTAAAAAATGACAAGTGCCTCTCTCGTCCTCAGTGAACGCAGTGGAGGTCACCTTCACCCAGTGTGCTCCAGTTGTGCTCCTCGTGTTTCCATAAAAAGAAATCTGGGGACATAACAGACCAGTTTAAAGCTGAAGGGACAGATGTGTGTTCTCAGCAAAACGTTCCCTGGATAGTTTTAACAGAATGAAGAAGAACAAAAAGAAACATTTGAAATCCAGAGTGAACTTTTAAATCCAAATCCATTGATCTTTCCCTCCCTCCTGTGAGTGAAGCTCTCCTGACAGCGCCTCTTGTCTTTCTCAGGTAACTACGGGGAGAGTGGGATGGAAGTGTTCAAAGAGCTCGCCTCGCAGGACGGCATCTGCATCGCCCATTCTGACAAGATCTACAGCAACGCTGGCGAGAAGCACTTCGACAGGCTGCTGAGGAAACTGCGGGAGCGTCTGCCAAAGGCCCGAGTGGTTGTCTGCTTCTGTGAAGGCATGACAGTCCGAGGCCTGCTCATGGCCATGAGACGGCTCGGAGTAGCCGGAGAGTTCCTCCTAATTGGAAGGTTTGTTAGAGATTGTTTTCCCACAGGGGGGATTTAGTTTTGTTTGTTCTGTTTTCTGTTTGAGGAGAAGTACACACGTTTTTAAACTTACTGAACGAAAAGAAAGCTTTCTCTTAGTTTAGCAGTCGGTTTTTGAAAGATTATAAAGAAAATTTAAATGAATTATCCGGATAATTGAAAGTTGCAATACAAAAAAAGGTTAAAAGATAAAGACAAAAATCAGTACAATCACGTCATAGCTGTGGCTTTCAGCTGCATCACAAGATGGTGTTTGTTGTTGTAAAAACTTTGCTTCCATGTTGGCATTAGAGTTCAGTATAAAAGTTCATTCTTGACTTTGGAAGCAATCTTAACTTTGTGACGATAACAAAGATGGAACAATCTTACATCAAGGTCCTTTTAGTAACTGTTCAGTTATTTGTAGCAATATAAGGTTTAGATTGTCTGTCTCGCTCTATTGTTTGTGGTGATACCGTGCAAAATGTTTGTGTTTATGAATTCACACACAAACACACACGCACATGCACAAACTGACACACACACACACACACACACACACACACACACACACACACACACACACACACACACACACACACACACACACACACACACACACACACACACACACACACACACACACACACACACACATACACACACAGACAAGGGGTGAAAACAATAACAATAATCTTTTTTTGGCTACACAGGCCTGCAGGGTCATAAACAAATCAGGATAAAGTATAAATAATAATAATTATTATTATTATATCAAAATAACTTATTTGTATAGCACTTATCCAAACAAGGTTAGAAAGTGCTTCACAACATAAATGGCAAAAAACGAATGAATACAAATAAATAGATTTCCAATTCAGTTCAACATATTAAGGCCGTGACACTGACATTGATAATAATTTAAACACATTAAAAACATGTAATTATCAATTCATGGACATTTTTTCCAAACAAACAACACCATCGCTCTGTGAGGAAAACACAGATGCTGAATTCTCTGTTATAATCTGCAGCCACACTCAGGAAGGAAGGTCTCCACAAAGTTCATATAGAAGCAGAATATCTTTTCTTCTTCTTCTGGGAGTAGAGTTCCTGTGAAAGCAGAAGATGCTTTGAGTCAGGCTCAGTAATGAATAATGCATCCGTGCAGCGAGCTTCCCCTCTCGCTGTCAGATCACAGGCAGGATGGGCTAATATGGGACAGCACCTCCAGCATAAGCTGGGGAATGTGGAAGCAGTGAACATCAAAGCTCATATCAGCACTTATAGCAGACACGCCGTAGTCTCAGCTCATCTCAAGTCCTGTTAAGAGTGTTTGGAACACCTGAAACAAGACTGGGGGGAAAAGCTCGCTATGGTTAATTTACTAGAGAAACGGTCCGTTAATGTGTGGCGGCCTTATTCACAGAGGCTGATGAGTCAAACGGCCGCCTCTGAAACCAAGAATGATGAAATGCAGGTTTGGGGGGGAAATTAAATAGGGCGTTTCAAAGTCTAAACTCTTGTTCCTTCCACTTGAGTTTGCACTGCTGCTAAAATCTCCTCGGTGGATGAGGAGGGTCGGAGTTTGGTGGAGCGGTGTGTGTTTATGTGTGTGTGTAAGAAAGAGAGAAACAGTGTGTGTGTGTGTGTGTGTGTGTGTGTGTGTGTGTGTGTGTGTGTGTGTGTGTGTGTGTGTGTGTGTGTGTGTGATTGTGTGTGTGTGTTCATTTTTCTGGGTCAAGGAGACTACTGAAAAAGGAAAATGTTTTTTTTAGAGCGATGCAGTAAGTGAACACATGCAGGCCTGTGTAATGGGCAAATCGAAACGCCCGAGGTGCTGGTCATCAGCCATCCATCTTCCGCTGTGTGGAGGATGAAAGAAAAGTCTGCTCTCACACCACAGATCACACACATGTTAAACAGCAGACAACTTCATTTGATTCAACTCTCGTGTGAAGCTGCCGTTGCCTTGGAAACGATTAAAGAATATACCAGTTTTGCAAATACTTGGCTGATGCCTCATAAATGTCCTCAACATTATTCTGATTTCAATAAAAAACCCTGCGTGAGGATTTTTATTAATATCCTCTGATAATGCCGAAATTAAACGACCGTAGTTGTGTGATATCGGAACTGTGTTGTGGGTCTGTGCTGTGAACGTGCGTTGGTTGACGTCAGAGCTGCAGGTTTTTTGGCGCTGGCAGCGTTGGACGGGGGGGAGTGTGATGCTGGGAAGCAGATGGCCAGGTACCGTTGATACTGTCGCACTGGAGAACAGTTGTCAGGTCGTCTCTTGAAGTGGGAGCCAAGCCACACGTGCTGCTGGCGTCGCTTTGTAAAAACCACAAATGTGAAGGCTGGTCGCTGATATTTTTGTCCTGCAGATGAACCGTAGCTCGTGCAATAATCAGCAACTTTGAATTCATCTGATTTGGGTTTTGTTTCTTCTGTGTCTCTGTGGAAAAGCCTCTGAAACAGCAAATCACAAAATGAATACGTTAACGTACGATGCTAAAATTCTGATTGTTCATACTCTATATTTAATCCTAAACAGGAAATAAAGTAGGTGCAATGTTATCTACCATCTTTGTTCATTGGGTTATATAATGCCAACATTAACTAACTATCTGTGTTATCAAAGTACAACTGAGGCTCATGGGAATCTCATCGGTTTTGAAGGTATTTAATCAAAAAACTTAATATTAGAGACATCAAATTTTGACTAGTGAGGCAAAAACATTACTATGAATCATCAAAAGTCTTATATTTCATCCTCAGGGGTTCATCAATATCTGTGTAAACCTCGTTAGCATAGGTAAATATAGATAATACAAAAATACATATGTCAGTAGTGGTAAAAAAATCAAGGGATTGAAAGCTGATCATGACAGTTTTCGTCCTCTGGGATCATGAGTTTGTCTTTCTGGGTCTTTGTTCGGAGCTTTCTTTTACCCGGGAGACACATGAACTTTTCTCAAAGTCCTTTCGGGACATGACATGAATACGTTTTTAGATGGTGGATTTTGGAACTGATTTGACATCTCTGGTTCATTTTAGCTCAAAGTTTAACAAAACACTGTTATACCTGACTTGGTTTTTGATGTTCAGAGACATTGAGTTGAGATCTGTCTTTCAATCTTCCTCCTTCTTTAGGTAAAGGGGAACCTGTAAAAAATGTTTGGTTAGTTCTTGCATTTGAGCTTGCTGCTCTCGGTACCACGTCCTCCTCATTAATGTTATTTAAGGATTCCATCTTCCAACTCCTCCTTCATATCTGACTCATAGAAGTAACTCCAGCACAGTATTGCAAATATGCAGATTCAATCATAATACTGTTTTTTAACGAAGCATTTGGAACTCAAATACAGGGGGAGGGGGGGGGGCTGTTTTGTGTGATTAAAATCTGAAGCTTCAAACAAAAAGCTGTTGTATTTTCTGCACAATGTTCTGAGAGAGGATTAACTGCAGAATTGACTTTCAAAGGATGGATGCATGAAAACTATAAATACACACCATGACCAGTGTGGTCACAAAATCTCACCCGGGAATGTATGTGTGTGTGTTTGTGTGTTTGTCTGTATGGATGGAAATTTGTTTTCTGGGGCAGATTGTCTGCTACAGAACTGATCTGTGAATTCTCGAAGGACTTGTGATTGTGTCTGCGGACGTTTTTCTTTTCTTTTTCCCCCCGAGAACAGTGAACTCTCCACGCCCGGCAGCAGGAGGCTGAGAGAGAAGCAAAGTCAGGGAAACAAAAGGGAGAATATTTCTGCAGGATTCAGCCTCAGCCTGGTTTATCAGGCTGCATGTGGTGCAACAAAAATAACAGCAGGGAATAACGCTTCCTATTAGATTGTGGCTTTTAGAACTGTTAAAATTGGGATAAGGTTTAAAATCTATAGTATAAAGTATTCTTGTATTACAATAACTTTTTACTTTTCAGAGGTCTGTTTAAGTATTGAAGTTCTATTTGATTGGAAAGAGCTTTTTAAACCAAAGCTTTACAGACATACACAAGCAAGTAATCCTTCAGCATCTAGACCCCAGTTTTTTTGTATCTCCCCTGTATCAACATTACAGGCGAGTCACTGACTAAAACATGCATCAGTTTTTGAAATCTCAGAGTGTCGTTGGCTTATTTCCAGAACCCCTAAAGACTCTTCTAACCATTTGGATGGAAAAATTAAGAATTGCATAATTTCTTATGAAAATATGCAATGTGACGAATAGAGATAGAGATAGATAAAGATAGAGTAGTAAAAATATGCCTTAAAATATACTTCAGTTTCGAGAAGTTACAAAGAATCCATGCTGTAGTGAATCCCACAAGTCATAGTGAACATAAAATAATTTCAAATTACACAGAGATAAGTTAAACTTAAAACGTTATATGTAGAATATAGTGACACATGGTGATTTACAGTATTGCCTATAGGATGACAGCATTATAGATCATAGATATTAATGAAGGATGTGACCTGGGAAGACGTCAACTGAAGCTGCAAAGAGAAGTGAGAGTTATTATTCACTCAAATATGGACTTCTTCCACAAAAGCAATATGAAGCCAAGAGTCACAAACCGTCTCTGTTGTAAAATGGAAAAATGTTGTAAACAGAATGGGGAAATATCTTAGTAAGTGTTGTTAATGGCCTATTCTGTGGTTTTTTAAAAGGTCATTAGGTATTATTTTCCTGAAAGAAAAACACATTCAGCTTTGACTAAAATTTATGAATAATACATGGGAATGTATAAACTGGGGCTTGTTTAGCACTAATTGTGTTGTGTTCCTCTCTGCAGTGACGGCTGGGCCGACCGCATCGAGGTGGTGGAGGGCTACGAGCAGGAGGCGGTGGGCGGCATCACCGTGAAGCTGCAGTCGGACGAGGTCTCCTCCTTCGACGACTACTTCCTGCGGCTCCGGCTCAGCACCAACACCCGCAACCCCTGGTTCCCCGAGTTCTGGCAGTACCGCTTCCAGTGCCGCCTCCCCGGACACCCGCAGGAGAACATGAATTATGCACGCAACTGCTCAGGTAGCTAAACAACTGGTGGAGCGATTACGATGCTTCCTGCAGCTTTTTCTGGTTTACAGTTTACGCTGCCGTGCACATCAGCGTGTCTCCTTGAACTGCTGTGATGTGTGCAAAGCTCGGAGCATCGATGCCAAAAGGCCCAGTAAACTGGAACACACTCTTTTAATTATGAATGAGACGTGCCAGAGGGTAGAATTCTCCCTGAGTCACTTCAATAACACCCCTTTTCTCATATTGTTCATTTCTGTGACACGTGGCTTTACAGAGGATGAGGATCTAGGTAACTTAAATCCTTTTTTCTCTTGCAAAGGAACAAAGTAAATGCACCAGCTTAAATTCTTGGTCTCAGGAAACAATGCTCAACAAGCACGTTTCCAAAAATATCTTTTCACATACTGCTCATACTTATTTTATTTTTTTTGTTTTAAAAATAAGTGTCCAAATGTATATATTTACGTTTACAATCTCGCAGTAAAAGGGGATAATCCCCCTCTCTTTTCAAAAACATGATGGAAAAATTACTTTATTTTAAGTGTATTGATAAACGTAAATATAAAATTATGCATGCAGCAAAAAACTACATTGTACGCCACAGTTGACAGCTCACGAGATTACTCTATGAATTTTTCTTTTTGCCATTGCACCCTCTTTCCTTTTTGCACCTGATTTAATCTTCTTACCTTTGCAGCATTTACACCTTTTATTTATATTTCTACAGGGAATAGAGCATCTCCCCTTTATTGTGCACATACCTCAAGCTTTTACCCAACCATCATATTTTAATGGCAGATGATAGAATATTTATTTTTGTCTCGTAAGTGTGGGTAGAGTTACAGTTTGCTGTCCTGTTCTATCGTTTCTTTATCTATAATATATGTTTTTATTTATTTATTTTGATGTAGAACTCCAGGACGGTGAGTGAATTCCTCTGAATGGATCCTTAATGCTCCTCACTTTAGCAATATATATATATATAGAGGTCGACTGGTATTAAGATACTTTTTAATCCTGTGTTGTGATTATTAAGGTGTGTTTTTATTCACAATTAATTAAAATGACGATTAATCTCAGTCCACCTCTAATATATGAAGCTATTGGGATGTTTCTATTTATGTGTTTTATTTATTTTTGATGACATTGCAGTGAGAGCAGCCCAACAATTGGTTCTTATCTGCTCTCACTTTGTGCTCTCGCACCCTTTCTGGCCTTGAGACAGAAGTATAAAACAGCCCAATAACATTTGAGTGAGATGGTAACACGCTTAAGTTGCATGTAGCCGCAGACACGGTAAAGAAGTTTGCATTAGTGAAAATTAAAGTTTAATTCATGTGACACACCGAGACGTTCAGTTGTCCCGTAGCCGACTCCGTCCGTCGTGCAGCAGTAGGTCCTCTGCTTGCATGCTGACATCATGACATCATTGCATCATAGTGAGTGAGGCTCACACGGCTCGGAGAGTGAGGCGAGAGAAACGCCAAGGAGCCGTTAAACTAGGTCATCGACAGCAGTTCCCGCCGGACGCTCAAACAGCTGCTTATACCCAGTGGACTTTGCAGTTAACGTGTTTGTTTGCACTGCAGACAGTTTCCCAGCAGATACAGCTAAATGTTGAGTGGGGTAGTTCTGTTTTACTTGTATCAGGTGAAAATGTTACGGACAAATGATGAATGTAGACAGAACACAGAGAATTCCTACCGTATCTCCGCTAAGGCAGCAAAATCTGCACATTTGTTATTTTGATATGTGAGAAAATATTGGAAAGAAATAGATCTATGTCAAATAAAACATGATGAGAATAGAGCACAGCTTGTCTTTGACGAATCTGGCAGTAGAAGGGCAATCGCCATATCAAAGAAAGTGAAAAATTCTTGGATCTACCCATTTATCAGGATCTGCTGCAAAATGTAATAGCTTCTTCCTTGGGTCATGTACCACCCCTCCACAATAGTTTCTGCATAACTCTTCTAAAAGAACAGATATACAAATGCAGATGGGAAAATATCCTCCTTGCAGAGGTAAATAACAAGAATTGTGGTTGTTTGTCTCTGCCAACAAGTGAAGTTGCAAGAAATATGATCATGATCTCCCCTTCTGTTCCTGAGGTGTTTATAAACGTCTCGAAGTGGTATTATCACAGTGAAGTCAAAAAAGGTCAGCGGTTTGTCATCACTTACTAATTGTTTCTTATTAGAAGCCTGTGTTAAATTCATGATTGCATGATGAGTTTATTCATGTTTGGCCACGAATGTGACCTTGACCTTTAAACTTTGACCACCAAATCGTAATCGGTTCATCCTTGAGTCCAAGTAATATTTGAAGAATCGTTAATTGGTTCGTTTTTCTCCGTCTCTGCCATGAGCTGATTTGACAGAGTCGTCTCTACTTTGGGAAAAGACTCTTTTCAGAAGGGAAGTTTTCAAAAAAAATCATCTTAAACTCCAGGCGCTGCCAAACAAACAAAGCAGACTGAAAGCACGATGGAGCTCTTTGTAACAACACTGAGCCGAGAAACTAAAAGAGAATGCTTACCCTGCTTCTAGCTTTCATTACACTGAACTGATAGGGTGTGTTTGAGCACAACACACTGATTGCATCCGAGTATAAATCATTTCTCACTCATTCGCTCGTCGTGTTTGTTTGAAGAAAGAAAATATGCAGAGACGACAGGAGATCCAAACTCATGAGAATGAAGGGTAGGTTGATTTTTCCGGTTGAGGAGACAGGATCTTAGCGG
Organism: Limanda limanda; assembly: GCF_963576545.1. Taxonomy (NCBI): domain Eukaryota; kingdom Metazoa; phylum Chordata; class Actinopteri; order Pleuronectiformes; family Pleuronectidae; genus Limanda; species Limanda limanda. The sequence continues at coordinate 17,513,127 of NC_083647.1, read as the reverse complement.
CACAGGGTTTCAAGACCAATCCCAATGAAACCCTTGGTCCTGAAAGCAGAAAGGCACAGTCCTGCCATGGTAACAACATTTCCTGAGACGTCCAGTTCCATTGAATCCGTCTCCCACAGAGGAAAAGACATGTAGCTTGCTGCCGGCAGAGAGTAATGAGACTGGATATGTGAGCACCCTATCACTCCTTTGTAATAAGTGACGTCATGCAACACACACAGAACACCTGAAAGTTAGATTTGAAACGCTTTACACGCTACTTGCTTGCAGCAATGAATCCCCTCCTGTAAGGCTGTTAATGAGATGCATATGATGGGGATGAGTCCTCACTGTTCCCTCGTGTGTGGACAGGTTACGAAAGTCTGGAGGACAACTACGTTCAGGACAGCAAGATGGGCTTTGTCATCAACGCCATCTACGCCATGGCCCACGGGCTGCATGACATGCACACTCACCTGTGCTACGGCCACGTGGGGCTGTGCGATAACATGAAGCCCGTCGATGGCAGCCACCTGCTGGACTTTCTGCTCAAGACTTCCTTCACTGGTGTCTCTGGGGAGGACATATGGTTCGACGAGAACGGGGACTCACCTGGGAGGTAAAACTTATATTTTTGTTCTCTGCAGTAATTCTTAAAATTACCACAAAAAAGTTTTGTGTTGTCACTCAAATCACTGTGACCACAGATTAAATGTAATATCCTTAAAAATGAATTCCAACCTCTCCTGTGTAAGTGATGGAAATAAGAGTTTGCATCCTTACAGTTCTTCACTGATGGAAAAATAATAAAATACCATCAATAACAACTTTTCAACATATCATCTCTATAGATAGTAAATGGTTTGTGTCTTCAGGTCCAGGGTCACTACATAAATTTGATATAACTCTATAAAACCCTGTCTATTTATTAGGTACCAGGTGAAAATTAATTAAATATATAAATTATTGTGCCAAAGTGTGTTTCTCAAATTTGCTTTCAAGAGGAAATAATGCTGAATTTATATTTCAGAAAACTGTAAAACTCTTGTCAGTCTGTATAATTGCATCATTTTTTCCCATTATTTATTTAAGTACAGGATGGCAAACCCTGTCAATCAGTCATATCAGGGAAATTTTAACAGTGCAAAAATAATGGCACTAATCTGCAATTTTAGGACTCCTACTACCTCTTATCAAACACCTTAAAAAATGTCACACAGAGATAAATAGAATATCTTATTTGTGATTTAAACAGTTAAAAAGGGCTTTTTTATCTTTGCCTTCTTATCTTGTCCCTTTCTTCAAATATTGTCTTTCACCTGAGAGGAACTGAAATTGGAGGATGGGTTGTCTTGAAATTCCAGTTCACTTGCTCCTTTGTTTTTATTGCAAACAAGAGAGCAAGTGAGGTGAAAGCCAGAAATATCAGCACCAGGAACTATCGATCAACCCGCTGACAGGCCCCCTGCTGATAAAATATTCCTTTTCTCTTCTAAGTGGCAGTAAAAAACTCTTATTTCCCCTTGAAGAATTGATTCAGCGTCTCGAGCTCTCCTCTAACTCCTCGTTCTCCTTTCACCTTCAGGTATGAGATTATGAACTTCCAGCGCGTGGAGTCCGGTGTTTACGACTACATAAACACTGGCTCCTGGCACGAGGGCGTTCTCAGTCTTGATGATGAAATGCTCCACATGAACCTCAGCGACATAGTCCGCTCCGTCTGCAGTGAGCCCTGCTCCAAAGGAGAGATCAAGGCAAATATACAACCTCTACATGTTGTGAATGTATACTGTAAAGCACATTTGGGTTGCCAGGTCAGGTAAAATGACGTTGGCTGGTGTTAATCATTTATATTTGGTAAGGATTTAGTTTTAAATGATGGACATCTATTAATGAATTCTCAGATAATTACTCAATCAAAGTCTGTAGTTATACATGTTAATAGGCAGTTAAATATACTTTAATCATCGGGTCTATGTTGTAAGTGTGAATATGAATAACTTTTACATCCAATCACTTGGCAACCCAAGCATAGTTGTTGCTCGTTTAGAACTACTGTAAAAATTACTGTTAGTAAAACCATTATTCAGATCCAATCAGTCATTTGTAAATTAAACTGTTGTATTAATATGTTAGTTAGAAATTCTGTTAATAAAATCTATTATTTCACTATATGGCTTCATACAAAAAAAGAACTGTATGAATTATAAAGAATTGTGAAACAGTTATTGAAAACAGGTCTCTGCTGAAAATGTTGTGAAACCTGGATATATCTCAATGTAACGCATCTTTCTATCCAGATTTTTATATCTAAATGATATGACAAAAACAAAATGTATCATGACATTTCTTTGTTTGTTTTGCTGATCAGGTGATCAGGAAGGGAGAGGTGAGCTGCTGCTGGATTTGCACGGCCTGCAAAGACAATGAGATCGTCCAGGACGAGTTCACGTGCAAGGCCTGTGAGCTGGGCTGGTGGCCTGACCCAGAACTGGAAGGTGGGTTCTTTCTCTTTTACTCTGCTTTTTTGTTACTTTGTGATTTTGGGTAATATGCTTATTTGCTTCCTTGCTGAGAGCTCACTGTTAAATAGAAGGCTATATCAAGTAGGTAATTGACTAAATCTGCCAATTAGCAATTTCTTAAAGGCTCAGCGTTTAGAATTTAGTGACATCTACTGGTGAAGTTGCATGTTGCAGCTGAATCCCCCCTCACCACACCTTCCCCTCCCAAACATGAAAGGGAACCTGTGGTAGCCTCGAGTTGTTATAAAAACTCAAAAGATGTTTAGTTTGTCCAGTCTGGGCTACTGTAAAAAAACATGTCTGCCTCTGTAGAGAGGACCTGTTTCTTCCTGTTTCCAGTCTTCATGCTAAGCTATGCTAATCGGTTCCTTCACATATGACATGCAGCTTCATGTGAGAAACGACTGTGTTTCAATCTTCTCATCCAACTCACAGCAACAATGTGAAAACATTTACAACAGGGATGTAATTCCCAAAACATGTACTGTTGCATTAAATCCCCAGAATTGAATCTCTGCAAAACGTACCCAAGACAAAAGACCTCACCTGATTAGAAGAGAAGATGTTGCTGCTCTGCAAAATACCTTCCCATCAAAATTACTTTAGTGGCCACAGGCTGAGTTCCTGTAGCCTGATGCTCCCGGAGATGAGAGATATTTTAAAAAGTAATTAAAGGCTGTGTAAAAAAGTTAAGTTCCTCTAAGCTTTTCCTCACCTCCTCCCACCACCTGCATTCTGCACAGTTTGTCCTGCTGAGATTCTTCTGGCAGTACTTTCTCATAAACCTGTCCTGTCCTAGTTTCACTGCCTTCCCATGACATCTGAGAGCCATTCATCATCTTCACCGTATCACCCGACAACAGCCTCACTTCACTTACCGCTCCTCTGGCCCACTTTCAAAGGCCCCTCTGTGCCGCTCAAAGACACGTTTTTAATAAGGACCATCCTGCCTCCGCGCAACCACAAAATCTTTGGCTATCAAAAAAATGTGGAGCACAAAGGTGACAAGTATTTACTGCACTTTAAAAATAAATATATAATCCTTCTTCTGTTTAATGTTAAGTCAATCAGATTTTAAAACTGTGTTCTCAACATGAAGCTGAAAACAGATCTGATTTGGATCCATGAAAAACGCAGCGTTTTTTCTTTGTCCTGCTGCATTGGCCCCTTCCCTCCGTGGCTGCGGCCCAGCCTGGCCGTGGCTCAGTAGAAAGGAGTTTATTTATAGTTGAGCTAAAAACCTACTTCGAGACTTACCGCATTTTCACAGGCTAAAATCTATTTGATTCATTTTGAAAGATTTCACACAACGAGACCTAAGAATCTTTTCATTCTTTCTGTGCAAAGTTACATTTGATTTAGCACTTTTAGAATCCAAAGTCTTTCCAACTGGCTTGTCCCGAGAAATATGAATATTTTACGAGTTGCTTTTAGTATATTGTGACTTGTTTATTTCTTCTTGTGTTTTTCTCCCTTTTCAGGCTGTGAACCAATCCCCCTGCACTACCTGGAGTGGAGCAATCCAGAGTCCATCATCCAGGTGGTCCTCTCCTGCCTGGGCATCCTGGTCACGTCGTTTGTTGCCTTTATCTTTGTCTTGTACCGCGACACGCCCGTGGTCAAGTCCTCCAGCCGGGAGCTCTGCTACATCATCCTAGCAGGCATCTTCCTGGGCTACCTGTGTCCGTTCACCCTCATCGCCCGCCCCACCGTGGCCTCCTGCTACCTCCAGCGGCTTCTGGTGGGACTCTCCGCCGCCATGTGCTACTCTGCCCTGGTGACCAAAACCAACCGCATCGCCCGCATCCTGGCAGGCAGCAAGAAGAAGATCTGCACCAGGAAGCCCAGGTTCATGAGCGCTTGGGCTCAGGTGGTTATCGCCTCTATCCTGATCAGTGTCCAGCTCACCTTGGAGGTCACCCTCATCGTCATGGAGCCGCCGGAACCAGTCAAATCCTACCCAAGCATCAGAGAAGTCTTCCTCATCTGCAACACCAGCAACTTCGTGGTCGTCGCTCCTCTGGGCTACAATGGCCTGCTCATCTTGAGCTGCACCTATTACGCCTTCAAGACTCGCAACGTTCCTGCAAATTTCAACGAAGCCAAATACATTGCCTTCACCATGTACACCACATGCATAATCTGGCTGGCGTTTGTGCCGATCTACTTCGGGAGCAATTACAAGATCATCACAACCTCCTTCTCCGTGAGCCTCAGCGTGACTGTAGCTTTGGGCTGTATGTTCTCACCAAAGATGTACATCATCATTGCCAAACCAGAGCGAAACGTGCGCAGCGCATTCACCACCTCTGACGCCGTGCGCATGCACGTTGGCGACGGCAAGATTGTCTGCCGGAGCAACAGCCTGCTCAACATGTTCAAGAGGAAGAAGAACCCTGGGAACGGCAGGTAGGTTCAGTAATTGAGTCTGAGTCTCGCTCCTGAGGCACCTCAGGGATGCTGGTTTTACTGTAATTCCCTCTCAAAGGGAACCTGACGTCTTACTGTATTCACTTTCATAGGATCACCTGTTGTAAAGTGTGACGGATATAGGTCAGTACTCAATTCACACAGCCATCTTAACCTTTAACCTGTTGGTAAAATTAAAACAAGCATCTCTGTGTGCTAAGGGATGATAAGTGAAATCACAAATACAGAGTACTAAAGGGTGTCTGCAGGTTCACAGAATTCCATTCAAGACTTTTTCTTAATGCATTATATTCAATATAATGCTATATAAAAGTATAGATGTATTAAAAAACAGTCAATATGGCCTGTAATTATTAATAATTATATCATCTTTTTAGAACTTTCTGGCAGTGCAGAATCAGATACACAAACATTTAACTTATGTCTATTGCGGAGTACAGAAAATATTCAAGGCCAATTCCAATGGAAGCAAATTCAATATTTTCAAACCTGCAGATACCCTGGGATATTACATGATATTAAAAAAAAAGTACATTATGGGTAGTGTTTTTTACATGAACCAGAAATTATGTTTTTTTTTGTCTCCACCTTCTGGGTTCCTGTGAAGTAACAGCCATCTTTATTTTGTTCATAGTTCTAATGGAAAGTCTGTGTCATGGTCTGAACCAGGTGCAAGACATCCTCCAAAAGGGGATCACATGTGGCACAGACTGTCAGTGCATGTGAAGAGACAGGACGCAGGTTCCAATCAGATGGCTGTCATCAAACCCTTAACTAACACATACCAAAACACAGCACTGGATTTCTCCAACCTCAGCACTAAGACTCTCTACAATGTGGCTGAGGAGGAGGAGAGTGACCTGATTGGATATAACCCCCCCATCACTCCCCCCATGATGGCCCACGGGCAGATACCTGCTTGTGGGCTGATAAAAGACGTGGGTGGGGAGGTGGGGGTCTATACCCATGAGCATCTGCAGAAAAACAAGATTTTCCCCCAACATGTCATCATGGCCCACCCGCAGGAGGAAATGGTGGTGAGCAGATTCACCACTGACGTCCCGGAGCTCAACGATTTGATAAGCATGCCTGAGGCGGTGAGCGGCGGCATGCCTGTGTACCACCAGGCCCACCTCATCCAGCGGGAGCCCGTCCTGCCCCTGCACCTGGACCCCTTCGATGAGGAACCCGACTCCCCTCTGGAGGAGGACGGGACGGAGAACGAGCACTTTGGCCTTCTCCACGGCTACATGTACAACAACGCACACATTCACGACGAGGAGGACCTGGTGGAGATCAAATTAGCGATGGAGGATTCTCTTGCTCTGATGCCTCCCTCCCCATTCCGAGATTGCCTCGCTCCCCCGATGAGCCCCTTCCCAAATTCGCCGGTATCCGAGTCAATTTTGAGCGACCCCCCGAACGTGACGTACGCCTCTGTCATTCTGAAAGACTTCAAGCAGAGCTCGTCCACTCTGTAAGGGCAGTGATTACCAGTTGTACAATATTATTGCATTTATAATGACTTGTGCTGTATGATTCATAAGGAAAAGGTCACTCCGTGGTCGGATGAGTCAGTTTCACTCTATAACTTCAAAGCTTAGACATGATAAGGGTGAACAACTTGGCGCCACATTTTTAACTACTTTTAGATGTTAGATGAAAGAATTTGCTGACTTCAAACATATATTTCTACACCAACATAAGCTTTTAGGGTTAAAGTAGAATTACTTCTCATGAGACCAATAATTAGGATTGTCTTTGTGTGTACTTTTGTGAATTAATGCCATTTAAATAGATTCATTTGATAATATAGTACCTGATGTAACGATCAGATGAGTTTCTTGATTTTAAACAGTTACTTAATGGTCAATAAAGTTTGTATGTATTAAAAAAACAATTACATTTTAAGATAATGCATTTTATGATACACATTGTGCGTTTTTGTGATTTATCGGGAAAATAAAGAAATTGAAAGATGTGAAGGAATATTTTTAAATTTTGGGGAAATCGCATATTTACAGAGTAGAGGCTAAAAACATTGATGTCACTCTAATATCAGACCAATAACTATTGATGTACAGCCAACAGTAGTATGACTCTTCTCATCTAAATCATATAAAACATGAATTTAGTGTATTTCTCTGAATATATCAAATTACTTCTTTGAGCTCTGCAGGATTAAAGTTTTCTCCTGTGAGATAATATACAAGATTTCTTGTTAAAAAAAACCACTTATGTGTGTGACTTTTTGATGGATGCAGCACTGCAAGACGAGAGCACTGGCTGTATCACGAATGTAGCAGAGGACGTTCAAGTGCCACATTTTCATTCCGATTAGTTTTGTACGTTTATGTCATTTCTATGTTCTTGAAATGCAATTTCAACTTTGTATCTTTTATAATTAGATGTCAGATTTCATAAATGTACCAATATATGTATAAGATAACTGATATACATATGTTTTGTGTGAATGTATGACTTGTGTATCATATTTTGGTATTCAGATTATGTGCATTACAGTATTAGAGAGAACTCATTAGCTGTGTATGCTTATATTGTGTGATTGGCTGTGTAGATCAATCAGTTTCCTAAATATTAAGACTTAAACAGCTTATTGAAATCGTATAATGTGATAAAGTGCTATTGTTTGTATTATTCTCAGTAAGCTCCTAATGTGCAGCCTGATACAGTAGCCTATACACAGTAAGGATTAAGTCTGCCATTTTAAACATATAGTTACTGTAGTGCATTTGAAGGAAACTTATTTGATTGGAGTAAATTAAATATTTTTATGCCTTTGTCTCCTCTTTTTCATGGTGAAATGTTTGGTGGCTCTGTGTCCTGTGTCCTCCTACTACAGCTGTTTTAAACCAGCGGTCAAAGATTCATGGCTTTGTTTTGATGCAAGAAAGTCAACATAAGAAGTCATGCAGGGAACAAAAAGTTTTTATGAAAAGCTGCATCATCTTGCGTTGTATCAATAAAAACTAGGATGAAGGATACAAACCGTCTGCTGGAGCTGACTTGATTTACTCTACAACAGTTGAATCGGACGCCAGAGCAGTGGTGAGACTGCAGCTTTGGGAAATGTGTCAAGATTCTGAAGTCAGTGTTGTAGCACATTCGTCTGCCCCACAAAGCCCAAACACAGAAGTAGCGTTTTACCTAAGAAGTCATGGTCAGAGATAGATGAAGTATCTGTGAAAACAGCATGTGAAATTGGCGGTCACTTCAGAACAGAGATAAACATCCAACTGAATTCCCTGCAGCCTGGCGAAACATCCAAAGAGGAATTGCTTTATCTATTGAAAGCTTAAAAAACGGTATATTTCCTCCCCTGGCTGTTGAATTAGCAGTTGAACCATATCAGTTTGGATTAACTGGTTTCTTGAAAATGTATTTATAAATTAAATTGCCCAGACGCCACAGAGGGCCACACAAAGGCTGCTGCTGGATAAACGTTCCAACAAGAATCCAGTCATGAATCCACAGCCACCAGACAGAAGCTGCTTCTGAAAGTCTGTGAGCTGCCTCAGTAACTCTACACTCATTTATCTGTTTTGCCAACCTCCTCAATATTGTGTGGATTGTGTGGGCTGCCTCATAAACACCTCTGTGGGGACAACGGAGCTCATTTCTCTGATAATCCACTGATCCAGTCAGGCTAATAAACAAAGCAGCAGGACACACATCCTGCTGGGGAAGAGTCGGTGAAACTCCCTGTGCAACCAAGACGTGCCGGTGACTGACCTGCTGTAATCAGGCCAGAAACGGTCACCGCCATTTTCTCGAGATACAAAAACAAGAAGAGAAAACGTCCTCTAACAATTTTAATAATTCAAGCTGTCAAACAAACCCTCTCAAATATTCCTCCTCATCAAATGACAATCCGATTCAGTTCATGCTCCGAGTGTTACTCGTGTGTTATGCAACCCATGCATGTAATTATCTGTTAATCACTTCACAGGGAGAAGAGCTGAGACCCATGCAGAAGCATCACAGCTCGCCTTGATGTGGCCAATAGCAGAGAAAAGCTATCAGCGTGACCTGATTTCACTGGAGGGAGGAAACATGTGAAAATGTAGCACACTGCAAACACACCACTCAGAACAACCACGTTAGTGAGTCTGCTAAACTGTATCATTAGTATCAATACCAAGTACTTGTATCAAACCAAAAATACTAATAGTGCAGGAAAAAGATTGTACGTATCATTCTCCATTACTAGAGCAAATTAATATGTAGGTAGCAATTAGTATCAAATTTGGTCGTGATTGTTATTTTAATTACTTTAAATAGTGTTGCGTAATAAGTAAATCTCAACATGGACGGAATTCAGTGGAGAATAAAGTAAATGATGAAGATCCAGTATTATATGACATTTTTTAGAATTACTAAAAGTAAAAGTCCCTCAGATTTGTATTTAATTGCTATATAAATATTATATTTCATCAAGTTAACCAGTTCAAATGTTCATATTCTGTGTGGTGACCTTCATCATCTGACAAATTCTACTGTGGTCACACATTAGGAGCTTGAAGTAAAGTTTGACAAGTTACATTAGTTGCTGAATGAAATAATCCACCCATGTTATATTATACTATATTGTCACAATTATAGTTTAATTCAAGTTACAAGACTTTTAATTCTTATAAATTCTCATATTCTTAATTTATATTCTAACCCTAATCCTTCGTTATAGGGATCCACTGTATGGCTAAAAGTACTTAGGTATAAATCTTAATTTTGAAAGCAATGAGCTGCTGTAAATGTAAATAATGTGGAATTCAGGTGCGATAGATTTACTCGTCACCAAGTGCGTCGTCTTGTGGATATTTGTGGGGCGACTGGAACCTTGGCCTTTATGTTCACTGACATGTGTATTACTTGGGTTATTTTTGTGCACCTATCTGTCCTGTGCTGTCCTGTAGTTTTACTTTTCTGTGTCCATGCTGTGCATCTAGGGAACTGTTCTACATCTTGCCACTGGGTTCCTATACACAGGCTCTACCCAGGTACGTTGTATGAATGTTAAACTTTAGAACAGACTGCGGGTTAAAAGAAATACAAACACACATGCACATATATTTACACACATTTATTTATACTTCTTTGTGACAGCAGCATAATTCTACAATGCTGATAAGGTGAGTTGAAAAATAAAAACCGACGACGTGTAGTTGACCTCGTGTGGGAATTGTGCCCTCAGGAAAGTGATGGAAGAAGTAACACACAACAGCTAATCGTGGATACACGTCCCAGATACCAAGGACCTCATTTCAGGAGTCAAACCGGGAGCCTGCCCCCAATACCTTTTTTTCACATCGGACACAAAAGCTGAAGCTCCCGACTTGTTGTTTATAAATATGACAGTCTGACTGCGAGTCGCACTCTCTTCAACACATCCCATCACTTCTGCATTATTGATACTGGCCTATTTTACCCGCCCTCCAGTGTGCATTTTCCCTAGCAGCTTTGTTCATATATTCATGATTGCATGAAAATTTCAATGTAGTCAAACACGGGAATAGGTTCACAAAGAGTAAGGCAGTATATGTATCCATGCTGGGCCTCCGTCAGTCTCCTATTGTGTCTTCTCGTGACCCATTTTATTCTGGCATTCGGTAATTATGTTTTCACTGTGGGTGGATTGTAAACATAAACACCAGACTGGTATTTAATGCACAGACGTGCTGTGCGTTAAGCTGACTCGAGTCCTTCTCGCACAGTCAAATTCTGAGTTTGTGTGAAAATACCAGAGAGAGAATAAACCTTATGATTAAAAACAGCTCCGGTTCTGCTTCTTCGATGAGACCAATCAGAGGCAGGAATCCATAGGTTGCTGTCCATGGTGCTAAGTTGTGGCCATTAGGAGAACCGTCCAAAACCAAATGCTCAGACTGCAGGATGATACAGTGTTGGTAGACTGCGCCACCTAGCTTACAAAATATGCATGTGCAAGAACATGTAACTATAAAAAGCCTTGATTGTTAAAAAACTGACAAAAGATGAACCACAGGGAATTTATGACTTTAAATTATGCTTTCTTTGATTTATATTGATTTTATATGTTGTACCTGAAGATTCGTCATGACACTTCTTCAACTTCGTTTATTAGTAGAAATAAGACATTGGCTTGGGAGAGAGAAGTATACATATCATTTACTTATTTATTATAATATGTTATCTACATAGAAGCACAGATTCCTCATTCCTCATATTTCCTTATAAATCAATGTTGGGATTATTCACACAGCCTTCTCTCTTCTATATCCGTCTCAGTAAATGTATTATTTAAGGGTACTGGTTAATTCCTGACAATGCCTGAAACAGTAAAGACATGTCAGCCAGTGAAAATAAGGATTTTCTAAATGACAGATCACAATCTTTTAACCAGGTTTTATGGTTTTCATTCTAGTTGTATAATTCTCTGTGGAGGTAAATTAACCTTGTTTTTTCCTCCCTGGGGATCAAGATATAGGAAGAAATATGTCCTATTTTCCTTTCGCACACAATAGACTGGATGTTGCATTGGGAACTTTTACAAAAGGGCCACACTCCTATCACATTTCTGTGGGAAGGTGGGGTGGATGAGTTAATGAATATTCAGATGGACCTTTTAGTGCCTCAAGACAACATTTATATGACATCGTTTTCTCACTGCTCCTGAGATTTTTAGGCTTCTTTCACATTTGTCACAGCTTTTCCTTCTCTCCCCAGCAGGGGGCCCCAAACCAGACTGAATTAGTGAAGTGCAGGTTGCTCTGCCCAGCAACTGCTCAGGGGGCTCAGACCATAGGGGACCAAAAACCCTTTACTACATTTAACTTCTGTTTGATTAATAAAGAAGCTGCGAAAGAAAGAAATGTGATGCATGAAAGTCTAATTTCAGTTGGGATTTGTCGTCTTTTGTCCTCTGAATGGTTTTGAAGAGGAATCCTGCGTCCAAGACTTGACCTGCCATATTTTGCTGAATTGTTCTGCTTGTTTGAAGTTTGCTTTTATCAAAGTGCTTTAACACAAAATAATTTCAGCTCTAGTACTGTTTTTTTATTTATATCCTCTTCTTTTATTAAAACATATGTATCATAACTATGTGGTGGTTATATTCTGTTTTTAAGTTGTAACTACAGTCCAGGGACTATAGATGAAAACAAAACAATAAACATTTATATTCCCAATGAATATATTGTCTTATTTGCATCTGTGTTGCATGATCAACAAATGAAGTAGTAATAATGAAGTAGTCATAATAATTGATTATATTATAATTATTCCCTTTTTGTTTATTTGCTGGTTTAGAATGTATTCATTTATTAGGGCCTGAGCACTGACAGGCACTGACAGACAGTGAGGCCCTATTGAAATTGTAAGAATTATTATTATAATTATATATTATAAGTTATTCTTACCAAAATTTGCAGAAAATTAGTTGTATCTCTTTTCTATTTCCTTTTCTTTAAAATGTCAAATATAGTACTACTACTAATACTACTAATAGTAGGAATAAAGATTATCCTTTTATTGTTGATTTGCACGATTGGAAATTATCTATTAAATTTGCAGTACACGGTTTTATTATTAAATTGTTATAATCTTTCAATAGATCCAATAAACCCACTAAAAAAACAGCAATCAAGTCTCTGGCAGGAGCAGCGAATGGGCGCTCGCACCACATAAAGTGACGGGTCACGGAATCCACCGTAACACCGGCGGTACATCCGGGTGACGGCGCAGCGCAGACTCCCTCCCCGCTGCAGCTCTTCCGTAGCCAGGCTGCTACCCGCTGCTACCCGCCGAGCCCTCTGGCTGCTGGGGACCGAGCACCGACAGACATCGAGCCCGACCGAACGACGCCGAAGCCGGACGCGAACATGGCGGCTTAACGCTCGCAGCGGAGAGGACCGGGCTCAATCCGTGTTCCGGGTTTTTTTTTCCGGGGGGGAGTGCGCTGTCAACAGCCTCCGTGACATGTGAGATGTGCCCGACAGGATTCTAACTGTGCGTTACTGCAGCTAACTAGCTAGCGGCTACCACCCCCCCCCCCCCCCTCCTCCTCCTCCTCTCTATCACATTTATTTATGGTGACTGGTTCGATCTGTTTTCTCAACCGTCTCGCGTCCCGACCGGAGGAAGATGAAGAAGTTCAACATCAGGAAGGTGCTGGACGGGCTGACAGCCTCGTCCTCCTCCGCCGCCTCGCACTCCGCTGGCTCCCGGGAAAGCGACGCCGTGCAGGAGGCTCTCCAGTCGGAGCATTTCCAGCTTTGCAAGGTGGGTTTTCTCTCCGTGAGCAGCGGCCACCGTCACCGGGGAGGGACTGTCTCCTCTCTGGGCAGTCAGTCAGGTGACACCGGTGTGACCCATGTTTCCTCCCGACTGGCTGTGCCCAGCGGGAGGTTTCATGACCCCGGCTTCATCCACAGAACACCTCTGAACATTAGCCCTCACATTAAAGTGCTTATTTGTTATAGGGCCGTGTCCTGCACTGGTTTCCTTCACTGGTTTCCTTCACTGGTTTCCTTCACTGGTTTCCAGGCTGTCACAGCGGCAACCACCACCGCTGTTTGCACTGCACTGAATCTCCGCCTCGGGACACACTTGTTTCCTTCGCTGTCACCTAACCAGCTCCTCGCTAAAGCGGAGAGTCCAAGTTAACGTGGGAAGCTGACACCTGAACGCAACACTCGCATGTCCTTATATACACTGGAAGAGTTTTTCTAGTTGATGTAATGTCTGTAAATGTAAGAGCTGCAGTCCTGACTGGGTTTCAATGCAGTGGCAACCACAGGTGTAAAGTCACTGAGTCAGTGGCAGAACTGGGATTTTTTTCTATATCAGGGGCCATGAATTAGACAGAGGGATCAATTCTATGTTTAACATTCATGCACAATTCCTGATTCAGTAGGTGCACATTGTCATTCCTTGTTATAGCTCTGCAGCTTTTAGCAAAGCCACACATCTATGAATATGTTATTTATATTATACATATCAAGCACATGGTGTCAAATTGCTGAGTAAAGACAAAAATATTAACAATTTGTCATATTTATTGATATTTACAGTTAGTAAATGATACTGAAAAATATACATACACTTCGCCATTTTGTTATAGTGTCCGAATGTTTAATGAAGCCTTTTATACCCTGTAAAGTGCACTCATTGTTTCCCACAATGCATTTCGAAAAGTAGCACACATCAGATAGTCACCAACCGAGCGATATATACCATCATGCATTGCGCTGGCGGCAGATAGACGTGAGGAGCGAGGGCAGCAGGAACAGCCTGACCTGTCTTACCAATGTGAATACGAGCAGAGCAGCACAAACTGCAGGGAATGTGTTTATTTCTACATTTAAAGAAGCTCTTTCAATAGGTTTTCTTTACCTTAAAGTATTTAATACTCGGTGTGAAATAATCCTTTCAAAATTTACTGGGGCATTCCACTGGCAGACATTGTTGTACGTCATAATCCTACGACAATGATGTTATTACCTCTGCGCCGAGTAGTGTCCGGAAGCGTTTCTCTTCTTCTCCCAATGAGCTCACGATATACTGAAGTAGGAAATAGTGAGTGAGTGATTTCAGACACAACAACAGATTCCTCAGGGGCTAATCAGATTTCAGCTGGGCCCTGTGCCCCCCTGACCCTGCCCTGAGATCCGCCCCTGTGCTAAGTAAACCTGAGTACTGTGGTACTGAGACTTTACTTGAGTACTTCCTTTTTTATGCGACTTTGTACTTCTACTCCCGCAATTTAGAGGTCTTTTTCAGTACAAAACTCCCTCTTTGTGTTTCACGAACCATAACAAAATATATTATCTATCAGAAAGTCAGTAACATTTTGGTAAATATCAATCGACTCTGTCCAGCATCTAATTTTAGATTAGCCTCAGCTAAATTTGCATTCATTTTTACACCCAACAAATTCTGCGGATTTCCCCCCTCATCCCTTTCTGTAGATTCAAATCAGAAAGGGATCTCTCAGGACCAGTATAGCAGGATGGAGGATAACCAGCTCCTTAAGTATAGATATTAACAATTAGAAAAAACGTCAATCTGTTCTTGAAAGTTCACAATGATTTCTTCAAACTGATTTTCAGCCATGTAGGGTTTATGAATCTATCAGGAAAAGGTCTCTGTTGTGTGAAGTGTGTTGTACATCTGAGAGGGCCGGCCCACCAGCTCCTGCTCCAGCTCCTGCAGATAAGGTCACCCCCCCCCCCCCCCCTGGGGTTACGGGGCCATGGCTTAACCTGTTACATTATCCTCCTGCAAGTTGCACAGAGCTCATGGGTGGCTGGGCAAGGTTTCCAACCTGAAACAATTGAGTTATAGATATCCGGTGATGATAATATTTTTGGTGGCCTGAGCGCTGCAGGATCCTGCTCTCTGCAAATGTAAGCATTAGGATGGAATTAATGAATTACTGATGTTTCACAGGACCGAGCCTGTACCCATGTGCGGCGGATATCAGTAAACCCATCCTGTCCCCATTCGCAATGTTTACGCTTTATCTAATTTATTCCGATAACCAGACTAATTTTCCACATTGATGGATTACGTTTATAGATTATTATAATGTTTTTTTTCCACTAATACCAGCATGACTGTGTAGCAGATGATTGATTGGCCGACTGGAGGTCTAATATAAATTCTGCTCCTTCCTGCAGACTGTGCGTCATGGCTTCCCATATCAACCGTCCTCGATGGCTTTTGACCCCGTGCAGAAAATCTTGGCCGTCGGGACCCAGAACGGAGCTTTGAGGCTGTATCCTTTCTTTTTTTTCTTCACAGGAAAATGAAGAGAACCAAACAAGGAAAGTAAAGCTTGGATGATTCCAGGGATTTTTTTCTTTCTTACATCCGCCTCCCCCTTGTACACACACACACACACTCACAAGCACACAAGCACAACAACACACTCGACACATGTCTAACTTCTATTATCCTTTCCTCACACGTCATGTGACCAAGCTGCCCCTGAGTGTTACACAAGGTCTGGGGGAATTCACACAGTAAGTGACCCGTCTCTGCTTCCTGTCATCCAGCGCAACCAAATGAAAATCCATAGCGCGCAGAGGGAAGTGAAGGGGCTCAGAGGTAGAGACTAGCTAGGATGTGTTTCTGTGCAGCCAGCAGCCTCCGTCTCCTGGAGCACCCGGGCTCATTAGTGGTATCTCTGCAGTAGCATGAACAGCTTCTCCGCCATATGCCGAGGAGCCAACCTCATCAACTGTGCTGCCCGGCCTGTGCCAGGATGCCACTTCATATGTGCTGTAAACATCGCTGGATTCACTCAACACACACACACACACACACACACACACACACACACACACACACATTTTTGCACCAAATCAAGCAGCTTCCATGAGCCACAGCAACGAAATTGCTCCTGGATTCTAGACTATGAGATGGTGCACATGAGCGTTTGCACACAAGTTTTTCTGTTTACAACTTGTCTTCAGGGTTGGTCTGTTTGCGTTTTAAACTCAGGGTTTCCCTTTGTACTGATATCCTGCTTGGGAGGCCCATCTTCTTTATTTAGATTTTCATTAGAAGTATAGCTCTGTCCTCGTCCTTATCCACTTTCCAGATTAAGAGAGCCTTGTGTTTACAGGGCAACTCCCAGAACACACACAGAGCTTCCATGTTGTCCTAATGTGCGAGGTAGAGCTGATGGGATTACTGTCATTCAGGCAATTGGTCCATTTATCAAAAGACAGGCTGTATCGATCCACCTCATTGCCCCTGGAGTTTGGAAACGCTGCCACAGCTCAGTAGACATAAGCTCAATGAGGTGTCTACAAGCAATAAATGTCTGCTTTTACAAGATCTGTCTCTACCTCAGTGTTTTAATCAGTGTGTTACTGTAGACGCTGGCTTGCGCTTTCTGCCGTGACGAAACAAACTTGAGTGTGGTGTTGGTAGATATCTGTAACTTTTAAAGACCGGATCGCAGGTTTCTTCCCTTGCATTTTTTGCACTTTCAAATTAAATGTTTTAATTGCGTATTTTATTCAAGGGAATGTCCAAGTTTGTGCAGGACTGAACTTTATACACGTTGAGCGGCAGCTGACTGGTCATGCAAGAAGTCAGTAGTTTGTGTTGATGAACTTCTGTGACAGACGCACTTCCTCTTTTTTTTTTGCACCAACAGTTCATTTTGTAGGCCAGCATGATCAGACTTCCTGTCTTGATTATAATCAGCTGAAGCCAACTAACGTTTGTAATGTTGTAGTGAACCACACATGGTTTATCAACTGAGAAAGTCTCGATGTTCTAGTTGTGTTACTTTAGTGTGTGATACCTTAACCTCCTACGAACAAAGTGAAGAGAGAACAATGTGTTCAGTCTTGGTTAAAATAATAAGCAGAGCTGGACGACAGTATGTAGAACAGATCATATGTTTTATATCCGCCACATGCACAGGGCTGCAAATAACACATGTTCATTATCCACCATATGTTATTATATTATATGTTAGAGCACATGTTGATGAAGTCAAATTGCTTCGAAGTTCATATTTTAAAGGGGGAACGAATGAACATGTGGTATCATTTTCAGAAACCTTTGTAAAAGAATCTTCTGGCAATCTATTTATTGATTTATTGAATAATTGACTATTTACTTTATGATTTTATTTGAAAATACGCAATGTATCTTTTCACCCACAGATAGACATTTATTTTTGGACTTTTTGTTTCACTGCATGACAGGATGTTAAGTTGCAGGTAAAGACACAGTTGTTGTTCTGTGACTCAGCTTCCTTTGCTCACACTATCTGAGAAGCTTATTTTCAACTAACGAAATATTACTAAGGGAAACTTGTATTGTCTTGAGTAGTCTTAGCTGATGATGGACTACAGTTTGTGAGATGTTTGTACCTGTGGTTTAAGCATGACGGGAAGTTAAAACCCTATTTGCTAACCACAGTGATAGAATCTTGTTTTTTGTCTCTCAGTAATTTCCTGCTAAACTAGAAAGTATCTAGTCTCTGCGGCCCCTTAACCCACATCACTACAGAATCAGTTCCCTCATGAAACTTAAGAGGTTTTGCTCGATTCTAATTTATGCCCAACCAGAGGCTATCAAACAAACCTAAAGCCTCTTCCTCTGCCACCGAGGGCCCGAGGAGAAGTGGTTGTTTGTCAATAATTCTGACAAATGTTGTGCAGAACCTGCGGGACCAGGAGTTAAAGCTGGACTCTAAAGGTCGCGGGAGAAAGTGTGTGCAGTTGCCGGCAGCTCTCGACTGGCGCCGACTTAAAGTCTTTGTTTGCCTCCATCCCTCCTCAGCAGAAGTGATGACCACGGTTGAGCCTGTCCTCAAACTGGCTCCTAAAACCCCACCTTAGTTTGTTCAAGGTGCTGAGGGATTGTTTGATCACAGCTCGGTTGATCCTGTTGAGACGCATTATGCTGTGTCAGCGAGTCAGGGAGTCAACGCAGCTGTCTGTCTCCCGAGCGTTTCTTAGATTATGATCAGTGTGAGAAGCAGTGTCTCTTCTTATTTTGGAGATTGTCTATGTGATTAGATCTCATGCTGCTTCCGTCTTCTGTCGTGATGGTGTGCAAGGCTCTGTGCACATACTCTTTCTGTTAAATGTGATCACAGGCTGGTTGAATCAGAAAACCATTTCCTTGTTACACTGCCTACATTCCTGAGCATTTTGGGATGCATTCAGTCCTGGTGCCCATGTGGCGGTGCTCCACAGTCTCCAGACATCAACTGGGGGCTGAATGGGTGGGCTGTCGTTTTTTTTTTTAAATGGATAGATTTAGTCGGCGGGGATCCTCTGGCCTGAAAGTAACTGAAAGAAGCGAGAGTTAAGTTAATCATGCTGCCGTCATACTGGCTGACGCATGTGAATAAATCAGGCAAACAGGGCCCACTGATATTATTTTTAACTGGCTATTTCCATTTGTTGCATGGTCTTGCCAGTGCAGCTTTAGGAAGGTAAACAGAAAACGCCAACTTGCATGTAGTTATAAAAACTAAGATCTCGGGAACCATGTTTTTGATATGAAAACATCTACAGCGCCGACCAAGTATTCAGTCACATTGTTTATTACTGCATCAGATCAGCTACATTGCTTATGTCTGTATGAATGTCACTGGTATCTATCAAGTTTTCTTTGACCGAGCCGCCTTTCAGCTTTGGCCGCGCTGGTGTGGAGTGCTACTGTCAGCATGAGAGTGGTGCTGCTATCATCCAGCTCCAGTTCCTGATCAACGAGGTTTGTTGTCACTTGTTTGATTTCTCTCCTCCTCCTCCTCCTCCTCCTCCTCCTCCTCCTCCTCCTCCTCCTCCTCCTCCTCCTCCTCCTCCTCCTCCTACTCCTCCTCCTCCTACTCCTCACTCGTTCACTCCCTGTCAATCTCCTGCATTCTGTCGTTGTATGTTGTTGCTCACAGGTACCGTAGACACCGGTGCTTGTTCAATGTTTATATTGATATACTGTAATTGCGTAATTTTGTACAACCATGTTAAATCCTATAATAAGTCACAAGATAATGCTAATCACAATAATAAACCTTATTTTCAAAGCTCTTACATAAGGACAAGTTGATAAAATGAAAATTGAAAATTGAAACATGAGATATACAAACAACTACATAGGAGGATGCTTTGTGTATGCTCACAACAAGTCCTCTTCTTCCCCATAGGGGGCGCTGGTGAGTGCCTTAGCTGATGACAGCATCCACCTGTGGAACCTGAGGCAAAAAATCCCAGCTATCCTGCATTCTCTCAAGTTCAGCAGGGAGAGGTACGGTAGCGTGTTCCTGTCACTGCTTCTCTTTCTGCACTAACACTGCGTCAGCCTCTGAAGTGTCAACACAGTTTGGAAACAGCCGGCCCCCCCCTACAGTTCTCACTGTCTAATCAGCTGTTTTGTTGCCGTCACATCTTGAGAAACTAATGCACGTGAATTTTGTGATTTTGCAACAACTAGGGTTTCCCTTTTAAATCCAACATTCATATGGGGAATAACTTTAGATTTCTGTAAATTCCATCCCCAGTTGCTTAGCTTTTTTTGTACAATTAACAGTGGATCAGATTACCACTTATAACAAAATGATGGTAAATATATTTATGAAGCGCTTTTCTAGTGTTGATAACCGCTCAAAGCGCTTTATGCTACAGTTTTGTTCCCAGCTGTCAGGGGCTGGTTCTGTCTTGACACTTTAGATACGAAATGGAGCCCGGGATCAAACCACCGACCCTCTGGTTAGTGGACGATCCCCTCTGAGCCACAGCTGCCCACTAATGAAAAATGAAGGCTTATGTGGTTCTGTGTCATTCACCATTACTTATAAGGTGATAACGAATCAGTTGTATTTTCTCTTTTGTGCCTTTGAATAAGAAACTCAGTTAGTGCAGTTATAATATACAATGTGCAGACAGATAAATAAACCCAATAAAACACCTATCACCTGAGTCTGTAGACACTGTGAATGGGTTGCATTCCCACCACTTGAGAGAAGACAGCGGTATTCACTCTCCCCACTGGTCTATATATAGTCTGGCTTCATTAGTGTGACACGGAGCAAAGGCCTTTGTAATTAAATCTTATTCACCCGCTACTCTTTCCAGTTGGACCAGTGTAATTAGAGAGGGCGACTCTTTAATGGGAATGAGTCATGAGATAATGAAAAGCCTGCCTGTGTAGTGATGGCTCCTCATCTCCTCTTTGCAGGATCACATACGTCCACCTGCCCTTCCAGAGCAAATGGCTTTACATCGGCACAGAAAGAGGAAACATCCACATTGTCAACGTGGAGTCCTTCACCCTCTCAGGCTACGTCATCATGTGGAACAAAGCCATCGAACTGTGAGTCTGTATTTCACCCTCCCCCCCACCCCCCCAGGTCTTTGCTTACTGGCCATTTGTATGTCTTCTTTGTGTAGTTGTTCTTTTGTCCCCGTTCAAACCAGGTTTTAACATCCATCCTGAGATATCTGATCACAAGTGCACAGCTCTAGGACAGTTCACACCTGGTATTGTCCTGAATGCGTCTCTTGTGACCATTTGTGATCGGATCTCACTTCCCCGCTGTATATGCAAATACACACATCTGTCATTTATGTCCGCGATGGCCGAACAACGTTGTTTATAGCCTGCGTGAGTGTATATATTGGTCCTATGTAAATGTGTGTGTCTGTTAATATGAGAGCATGAGTGAGCAGAGTCCGGAGAGGCTAGGGAATTAATGCACTGAACATAGCTTTACAATGAACTAAGATATCATTTAGTGTGCACCTCCAAATGTGGTCTGAGTGATCCGATCTCAGATGTGTCCTCAATGTTTCTTCAGTGAGTTCACACCTGAACTTAGAGCTCTCCCCGTATGATTGTATCACTCAGGACGGATATTAATACCAGGTCTGAATGAGGCCTTTCAACAGAAACTCTAAAATGCAAAGGAGTCCGGATGTCCATGTTTGTAGATCCAGTGCGTCCTCCAAACTCAGAATACTGTAGGTCTGATCAGTGTGAGGGCGGTACGGGGGGAGGCGATTGAGCCAATGCCGGAAGTTGCTGCTGAGACTTCTGGAGGTGTTTGCTTCCCGATTTATCGGAGCTTCTGTGATAGGAAGGGCCCACTTGATAACCCCGGCGACTTATCCTGTGTCACCCACTCCTGCACATACACACACACTGTGGGGATCACAGGGAATTTCCTGAAGAGGTCGGGTAAAACTTGGCAGGTGCATCATGCAGGTAAAATAAGGTTTCAACGAGTATTACAGACCCTGATTCTGTTAATGCAACTGACAATTTATATTGTAATAAGAATTATTATGCAAGTAAAGTTGAAAGTGGACCATAAAGCTGATAGCTGTGTATCTGATGAATTTGTGTGTTGAAAATGCCAGATAGCTACTTGGCATCAGTCTCAGAAACAGACAGTGGAGATATGTGAAATGTTTCTGGTCGTCTGACTGTGAAGATTATGAAAGGAAATAGCTTCTGGCGGTAGGGTGACATTTTAAACACAATATTCTTATTCGAAGAGTTGTCCGATCTCTTGTGGAAATGTCTTTTCAGCACACGTTCAGCTTCAGCGTTTTTAGTCTGAAAACTGATGGATTCATATTCTAGGCCTCCTGCATAGGAGAAGAATATTCTCCGTCTTAATTATCTTAATGATCACAGGTAAAGCTCAACTCACCAAACTCAGTTTATACTTATTTGTGATCAAGTAAAATAGGCTTACCTTCTTTTTCCATTTGTAAAGATTCATGTTTAAAGCTGTTTGATATGAAAAAATTAACATTTAGACTGTAATGAATGCAATAATATTAATTTCTATAAAAAACACTAGGTTATGTTTATGATCCATGACACCGTAATGACTGGAGTTAATGTTCCAGTCCGTCCTTGCCATTTCTTCTTCTCTACATCTTTGACTGTATCGACTCATCAGCAGCAATGAGATCATTAGCTGCTGGAGCCAGACCACATTCAGAGGCAGCAACACTGTCTTTAGGCCAGACCTTCACTTCCTCTGTGGCCCTTTGCTCTGTTGCCACGGTGATGCAGTCTCCACATACTATAATCTCTCACAGACCCTCATGTGACCCTGCTCTCCCTCCCTTCTTGTCTCTCTCGTATGTAATGTCCCTGTCCGTGGTGCACTGATGCACATTTTCATTTATGATTATCTTGGTGCTCAACCAGAGATTCTGGCTGTTATTATTTTTTTGTTCCTCTTTGAATGTCCTCTCTAATTGCCTCCCCATTGTCCTCTCCTTCAAAAACACTACAAATGATTTTGGACGGCATGTAGCAGATACATATTACTTTATTCAGCGTCTTCATCCACATGAGCCCTAATTTTCGGTGTCATTTTGATTTGCCTTCTCTGTACAGATCCACTAAGACACACCCAGGGCCTGTAGTGCACATCAGCGATCACCCCATGGATGAGGGAAAGGTAAATTGATCCTTTAGTGCCACAAAACCTGCACAGAACAGATTCATTTCTATTTCTATGTAGCTTTAATTCCCGTTTCCATCTAGAAAGACACCCTTGAATTATTCCTTAGGAAATTTGTAAAAATGTCAGAAAACGCCCAATCTTGTAATGTTAAACAAAAATTGCCTGGATCTTTCTCTTTGTCCGGATCCATGGCAAAATTATTTGGGTTCTTATTTGGCTGATTTCCCATCCTTCCACCAAGTTTCATGGAAATCTTTGTAGTTGTTTTCGGGTAATCTTCTAATCAAACAAAAACAAACAAATGGACAGGGGCAAAAACAAAGTAATAAGCAAATTGATATTTATCTCTTAGATGTGGTGATATTAACATAACATTGAAGCTGTTCTCTCAAAGAAATTCCTCAGGAAATGAAATACAGCACGTGCAATTTTTCTGTTATACATATTGAGTCATTGAATTAGATACTCAAGAAACTGCTTGACCTGCGAAGTAAAGTGTTGCCTCTGCTTAACATGTTACCTAATCTGATGAAACCTTTGGACATCACAAACTGTAATGAAGCAGCCATGTTAAGTCAGGTATGTGAGCACAGAGGTTTCACAGCAATCAACTGAGCTGTGCTTTGTGTTTCTCTTCTTATTGCAGCTTCTGATTGGATTTGAATGTGGTGTAGTGGTGTTGTGGGATTTGAAGTGCAAAAAAGCTGACTACCGCTATACTTATGATGAGGTAAGACATTATTTCCTTTCCTCTCAGTGCTTGTGAGGATGTTGTCTGAGGTGGTTGTCTCGTGGTACTTGGGGAACCAAAAGAGTATTAATCTGCCTCTGGATATAGTCCTCAACAAATACACAGTTTCCTCCAGCTGTTGTAAGAAATTATTTTCTAACCTTTTTAAAGATGGAGGTAGATATGTGTGACTTGCTTTTAAGTATTTACCTCTACGGTAGCAATAAACCTGGGAAAGCAAGAGAGCATTTGGACAACGACTTGCTTTGGTCTTTTAATTTAAATTTTGACGGCAAGAGAAATAGGAAAAACCAGCCTTAATCATCAAATTAGCTGAACACAGAGCTGCTGCTAATCTTCCTTTCATCATTGCTCTGCTGTAAAATGTGAACGCACCCTCTGTTTTACGCTCTGGTGATGGGCTGCTGTGTGTCTTTCAGGCCATCCACTCAATCGCCTGGCACCATGAAGGAAAACAGTTTGTTTGCAGCCACTCCGATGGCTCTCTGACCACATGGAATGTACGAGCCCCAGCCAAGGCTGCACAGATCATCACGCCACATGGTTAGAACTGTTGTGCACACACAGTTGTACTGTTTATGCACACACACACATACACATACACACACACACAACCATGCTGTGTGGGAGCATGTATACACAGTTTGTACTCTGCTGCTACAAATTAAAGTCTAGCACATTTTTTGTCCTCCACCAGGGAAGCAGCCTAAGGATGGAAAAAAACCAGAACCTTGCAAACCTATCCTGAAGGTGGAGTACAAAACAACGAGGGCTGGGTAAGTTTGCTGGTCCCCACCCATCCTGTGTCTTAACTGACTCTGGTTTGAATCCATATCCTGTACTGAAACTGGCCTTTCCTGTTATTCTGTCTTATACTCTGTCTGCCGTTCAGACCTGTTGACAGTATCCTGATGCTGGTGGTGGCAAACACTGAAGTCTTGTTTTTATGTTCTTGCAGACTTTGCTTTGTTCCAATGATTAAATTAATGATTTTCGTGTTATGTTCACTCACTGTTTAGAGCATTTATCATCAGCTGAAGAGTTCCAGCTTGTCAAGATCACAAAGTTAAAAGAAACAAAACTTTCCTGAAAAACTGTGTCATAAGACTGTAGTTTCACTGAAACTGATCTAATTATCTCTAATAACACTACGTTCACCCAGCGGTCCCAAATTGCCCCAATCTGGGTTTCTTTCTCCTATGTGACCCAGATCCGATTGTTTAATTACAGTGTGAACAGCACAAACCACATCTTTACGAATCAGATATGCGGCGCTTAATCAGATACAGATTAGACTTTTTGAAATGCGACCTCGGTCTGAACAGCCACGTGACCCGTTTCGTAATTCAATGGAATTCAAGGCAACATGGAAGACAGCTGCGACGGAGGTAGTCAGTGGAGGGACAGTGAGGTGTTACAAATCACAAGTACCTGGGGTGACGTGTCTGTAGAAGCAGGGGTCGTATCGTAACCGGTCTGTGTTTGGAAGCATTATCAAGAGAATAATGTATCTGTCAACGCTCACATCTGTGGCCTCCATGTTTATTACCGACATCTCCTCTTGTTTACTTCCGTGCAGAGCGGACTGCCTGTGACGCCTTGTTGTTCTTCTGGGCATTCGGGTCACATCAGGGCCATTACCAGTTCACATTATGAAAAGCTACATACAAAAAAATCTGATCTAGAAAAAACAGGGACAGAGATTAATTAGATGTCGGTGTAATTAAAAAAAATGTTTTTTAATGGGGTCAAATCATTTACAGAGAAAGCACAACAGTAGCATTCTGATGTCCCTCTTCAACCATTTCCCACTGATTAGACCCAGTGGCTTTTCACCTTCACAACACACTGACATATATTGAGTGAACAATTAAAATCTGTGTGTGTGTGTGTGTTTCCTGAATCAGGGAACCATTCATGATCCTGTCTGGAGGTCTGTCTTACGATACAGTGGGGAGGAGAGCCTGTCTGACTGTGATGCATGGAAAGAGCACTACCGTCCTGGAGATGGACTACCCCATTGTAGATTTCCTAACGCTGTGTGAAACTCCTTATCCAAATGGTGAGCTGCATTAGTCCACTCAGTGTCTCACAGTCTGTGTGAGCGCAATGAAAATATTAAACATCATCATCTCTGTTAATTTTGTGTTGTTTTGTTTGCCAGACTTTCAGGAGCCTTATGCTGTGGTGGTCCTGCTCGAAAAGGATTTAGTTTTAATAGACCTCGGACAGATTGGGTAATTATTCAAATAATATTGGTTTTATGGAGCAATCATAATATAGTGATTCGAAGTATAAACAAGATGCAGAAGAAGTAACGCACAGTCGGTCACAGTTAATATTTGGATGCCGCATTTGCTGTCCAAGTGACTATAGTTTATACATTGTGAAGAGACCATTCCAGAGTGTGTCATAGAAATGCTGCTACTGTCATGTACGTCTAAAGTTGACATACCTGCCAGTATGATAAGGTTAAGTCTTATTTTCGAATCCCATTTTTCTTTGCAGGTATCCAATTTTTGAAAATCCATATCCTCTGACTATCCATGAGTCACCAGTGACCTGCTGTGAGTACTTTGCTGACTGCCCTTCTGAACTTATCCCTGCACTTTACTCCGTTGGCAGTCGGCAAAAGAGACAAGGCTACAGCAAGAAGGTAAATTGGGTTTAAAATACAGTGGACATTAGAATTTCATTTTGAAGGCTTTGCACATTACCTGGTTACTCAATTAGGCCAGATGGCTGACTCTTGCTCTTACTTATCCCAGTTCTGATTTCTGCCTCGCAGCATACTTTTTTATTTGAAATAGATTAATGACTAATATCCACTAAGGTAATATGATTGCTTTTGATAATTTGAAGTTGTTCTTTCGCTCACAGGAATGGCCCATTAGTGGTGGAAACTGGGGCCAAGGCACACAGAGTTACCCAGAGATCATAATCACAGGGTTAGTGATCGATGAAGTAATCAATAAATGTTGGTAGCATGCATGAAATAATTTGAATCATATTCATACTGTAATGTTTTATTAAATTGTTTGCAATGTTTTTCCTTAAAACAGACATGCTGATGGGACAATCAAATTTTGGGACGCCTCAGCATGTGAGTAGTTTGTTTTATTTTTGTGTATGCTACATTGTTGTCTATAATGTTAACAGAAATATTAGAATTTGGGGCAGAAAATTGATGAATGGTGAATATCCCTTGTATGTCTGAAGGTCACACATCCCACTGCATAGAGTTATTAATGGTTTGCCCAATTCCTGCTGATAATATTGGTGGCACTTCTATTTTCCACTTATTGTGCAGTGGAACTAATAATTTACTTCAACACACTTGTAGCTACAATGGAAACATCAGCTGAGGTACAAGATAAGCATATTTTTTTTTACTGTTCTCAAAGTAATGCTTCAAGTGCTGTACAAGCTGAAGACTGCCAAGGTGTTTGAGAGGGCTCGTGGTAAAGAAGAGAAGCCGAGCACAGATATCGTAGACGAGGACCCATTTGCCATCCAGACCTTGTCCTGGTGCCCTGAGAGCAGGATGCTCTGTGTGGCCGGAGTGTCAGCGCACGTTATCGTCTATAGATTCAGCAAGCAAGAAGTCACCACTGAAGTTGTGCAGGTGATTAGAAAAATGCAGACTTAAAGTTTTGGACGATTATGAATAATTTAATCCTTCATCTTGAAACACTGTTTTTATCCAATGTTTGGAGATACATGCATATACAGGTGTTTTGAGGGGTGAAGGTTTAACAACAAGCCTTTTTTGTGACAAGTCATGTCTTGTGTTAAGCTCCTGGAGGTGCGGATGCAGTGTGACTTTAGCGATGTGGACTCTCCTGATCCTGGGGGGGAGCAGACTCCCACCCTACCAACACCAGGATCTGCCTCCAGCCCTCAGGAGACTGAGCTGCCCACTCAGCCCTCAACAGGCAGCAACTCCTTGGATGGACACCGGGACAACGTACCCTGTCTGCAGTATGGACGATAAAGTTTTTAATTAAAAAGAGATCAAATTGAGCCAAACTAGCAGGTTTTCACTGAATAGACCAAAAGGAAAATGATACTTTAAGTCATGAGGTCATCTATTTACAAATTGTTCCCATATACCAAATTTTTGACAAAGTTTTTCCATCACTACACCAGGGAAAATTGTAAAAATGATGAAAAGGCTTGGATAATAAAAGGGTGGACGGGAGAATAACAACAGTATTGAAAAATTATGACTGGCTTACCAAAAGGGCGATTATTTATTCCGGTGTAAACCATATCCTGCTGTCTCACCCTGCTGTGTGTTTGATGCAGGGTGCGGAGCTCCCCGCTGAAGCAGTCTCCGGGCTACCAGGTGGAGCTGGTGATCCAGCTGGTGTGGGTGAGCGGGGAGCCACCTCAGCAGATCACCAGCCTGGCTATCAACTCCTCATATGGCCTGTAAGTATCTAAAGCCTGCATCTCCTGACTGGTGGTTAAGTCTGGCCAGTAGCTGTTTTTGTGCTAAACGTGTATGTGTGTGTACACAAACAGTTTGTTGTGCCTGCAGATGTCAGCTTTGGCGTAGGAGGGAAAACACCATCTGATTCCTAATTTCTCTCGTGTTTCAGTGTTGTGTTTGGAAACAGCAACGGTCTGGGTGTGGTGGACTACCTCCAGAAAACTCTGCTCCTCAACATGGGCACGTCCGAGCTGTACAGCCCATCTGACCCCTACCAGAGGCAGCCCTGCTCCCCACGCAAAGCTCGGCAGCTCTCTGGAGGTGAGCTGCTGTCTCATTCTCACTCTATATCCTGCCATCACCCTAACTAACATGACATGATACAATATTGTTGATCCTGGAAACATAACTCTATTCATCAGCAGCTTACCTTATATTCCATTGTGTTGCTATCTGACTGAGTGGTTTGGGGGAGGCGGGGCTTACTCTTGGCATCCACTCTTTACCTCGCACTACGACAACCATCCCCTGCAGCAGCTCCTCATCCTCAACAGGGGGCATCTCTGACAGATTCTCCATCTGTTCATTTGGAGAGTGAAAAAACAGTGGAGCATGGTAGTGACCTGTGCAGTCAGTGGAGGCTGTAACTGCTCTCATAACATGATCCTTGTTTTGAATGATAAAACAGGGCATGAGCCTTGTTGTTTACTTGCTTGTCACTCACCCTTTGCACTCGTTTTTTTCCTGTCTCTGTTTTCTGCTGCTAGACTTAAGACTCTTCTCTGTGGATTCTTTAGTCTATGCAAACTGTAATGATGCAATTTGAGAACTGTTTTACTGTTTCATCCGGCAGCAAGTCTCTGAGACTGTCTTCTCATTTACACTCATGATTTCCAGTCTTCTCACTGTTTTTACTCTTTACTCCCTCTGTGATTTGATAAAGACAAACCAAATGGGACATCTTACATGTCCAGGCTTTCTTACTTGTATACTGAGTCTGTGAAAAAACTACGCTCACGTCACCTCAGTAAGTCTACGTATGTCAGAGTTAACACCCCCCCCCCCCCCCCACCCAGTATTGTTTTTAGCATTATTTGTCACCCTTTAAGCTTTTCCCTTTTTCTCCCAGATTTTGATATAGCTCCCTCAAATCTCCAGAAGCTCACTAGTGAGATTTATTTTAAAATACTGGCAGTAAGCTGGGACGAAATTCTATGACCTGAGGGCTCTGTAACAAAATCAGGTAGTGTGTCTTTTGATTCCGCCGCCTGTTTTCCTAGACAAACAGTGACACCTTGAGTCAACAGATTTGCACTAGATTTGTGAACTCCCTGGCGCTTATTTACTGAACTGTAGGAGAAGCTATTCCTGCCCTTGTTCAAATGAGTGATCCTTGATTGTTTTCACTTTGTGTACTGTACTGTACTGTAGGAATAGACAGAGCTATAAGAATAGTTGCCGAGAGAAGTCTAAGGTTGCGACTTATTCTACCATGTTTAATCACCCATTTTGTCGCTCCCACAGGAATTAGCGAGTCCAATGAAGGATCCAACGCGACAGAGGACCGCTGCAAATCCCCTACTTCAGGTAAGCTTTAGTATTTGATACAAGAAAACAAATCATCTTATTATTTTTAACTACATCCATCCAACTGCTGCTGTTTATCATGTAGGATCTACCTCACCATGCAATTCAGATGATGAACGAAAACAGAAGTTCATTGAGAAGGGTACTGTACAGAGCTGCACGTCCCCTTTGATTCAAGCCCGATTAAAGCAGCTGCCGTTCCCTGACTTGTCTTTTTGAACCTTGTTTCCAGTGAAGTTAAAAAGCAGACGCTTTTCCAAGACGGTTGCCAATGACTTTGGTACGGTATCATCATCCAAACGTGTTTCCTCTGATCGCTTTCTCTTTCTCTCTGACAGCGATCTAACCACACTGTGCCTTAATCTGATTTAAATCTGTGCCAATGAAAGAAAGAAGTGCTTTGGAGGAATGTTCTTTTCCTTACTAATCACATGGTTTTGGGGTTTCGTATTGATGACGTATGACATTAATCAGGACTCTTTTTCAAATGCATGACAGGAAATCTTGTGAATTTCAGGCCTCAGATTTTCTATGCACAATCTACATCTCCATACTCCTGATAAAAACAGTAGTTTATACAAATTGGCAGATGATACTTGCTACATCTCATTTTTAACAGATTCAAAAGCATAGAAAATCTGCTTCCTGCCACTGTCTTTGTTGTCCTAATGTCCAACCACACTATGTGTGCGTTAAAGTGAATTATTTGTCTTTGATTGTAGACACTTGCTGTATGTGTTTCTGATTCCAGGGCTTCGCTTCAGTGTTAACTATTTGGCTGGCCACTGACTTCCTCCCACTCTCTTTGCATAACTATGTTCACTGAATTATGATGACCTTATTTCTTGACTGCCTCTTGCTTTGTTTGACATTAGAGACCCTCTGTGATGCTTCTCTGCCTCATTTGAATTCTCAGGGTCTCTCATCGGGTGGTTATGGATTACAGCAGGCAACATTTGGGGTCTCAAATCAGAGATTTGGCACTGGCAACAAGCCACATCATTAGAAGTTTAATGTTTTTTGGATTACAATATTCCCAGAATCTTGCTGTGCACATTAAAGCTAGGGTTGGCAATCCTGGAAAAGCGAGCAAGAGCAAGGCTACACCAATACATCCCACCCCCTTCCTGTGACCCTCACGTTGAAGCCACGCCCCCAAAATACTTTTACGTGTCTCGCTTGCTAACTTCTGTCAGTCGTCTCTGCTTCAGCTGTGACGACTCCGGTCAAACGCATTTTCCTCCCGACTGAATTAAATGATTGGTCGTGTTTATTAAAGTCCTGCGAGTGCCAAAACACAGGCTTCTTATGGAAAGTGTTTCAGAATCAAATGACCAACCCTACCTTCAATGTACACACAATGTAAACACTATTGTTATACACTATTTGCCTCAGTAATTTGAACAGTTAACCAGTGAACGATTGTAATTCATTTTAGTAATGCTTTAATTCTTAAAAAAGCCATTTTCAAATCCTCTCCTCATAATCTTCGGGGTATCTGTTTCTGTTACAGCCAAGATGTCTCGGAAAATTAGCCAGACTAGTGAGCAAAAGCCAGACCATGGTAAGCCATAAACTAAATACATTTTCTTACAGGTGTTCATCTTGTCCTTCATGTCTTCTGCTTAGTGTAAAAGGTATTTTTCTCCGGTAGCGTGATGGTGTGAATGTGAGATTTGTTGTTATCCTGTAAGTTGAGACGGAAACTGTCTGTGTGTGTGTGAGCAGAGGAGGGCTTCCAACGATGGCGCTCTCTCACATGTAAGAAGAGCATTAATTGTATGACCAAAGGCCAGGCAGCGTCCAGGATGAGCCAGAAGGCGGACGTATGTAGAACTAAGTCTGCTCCCGACTCCTGTGAGTGGACCAGCCATTGGTGTGGCTTGAGCTGAAGTGGGATAACTGGTACTAACCCCCACCACTGCTGGGGCTTTTTTTTTGTTTTTAATTGGTTAACATGACACTAATCCTCTCACAATAACTCCTTTCTTCTTCTCGAGTAAGATTCACTGGCTTGACTGCACTCCACGTTGAAAATCTCCGCTTTTCTTGTTTACAGTTTTTCCGTGTGAGGGACACGCATGACAGGCGGTGTGTTCAGCCTTTAGCCTCTTTGTCACAGATCTGTTTTGTGTTTCTGTTGGGGTCCCTCATTAGTTTTTTTAAGAGGGTCAAAGCTTGTGTGTCATCTTCTGTCAGCACAGTAAAGAGGCATGAGTAATTATTGCTTAAATAACAGGTCTTTCTTTGGAGACACTGTACTACTACACACTTATTTTAGGTTTTTTAGGTGTAAAATTAATTGTAGTTAATATCAACTAAACTTCCTTCTTGTTTGTGAACTGTGTAAGATGATATCAGAAGGCTCTCTGATGAAGGGTGTGTGTTTACTGAATATGTTTGGAAACATGTTCTGCTAAACACATGGTTGCAGAACAAAGCTCTAACTTGATAATTGCATTTTGACTTGGTGGATTTTATGGCATTAACATAACTAATTCTCATTTCTGCATGGTGGAGGACTTCCAATGACCTTTCCCCTTTTCATTTCACATGAGCAATATCCTCATTGCCTTATATTTGTGCTCCCTCTTGCTGTCCAGATGCCAAGGACAACTCGTTCACCCGCTCGCGTAGTTCAAGTGTAACCAGCATAGAGAGAGAATCTCGAGAGGTCATCTCCGCCTTTCACTTCTGTGAGAGTTTTCCCAGGAAGACGGACAGCCTGCTCAGCCCCTGTCTGCTGGTGGGAACCACCCAGGGCTCTGTGATGATGGTGGCCCTCAGCCTGCCCGGAGGGGACAGCAGGCTGCAGCAGCCGGTCGGCATCTCCTCCTGCGGTAAGAAGCCGAACTGAACTTGTTATGACTCAGCAAGTGTGGATCTGCATGTAACTGGGTGGCACTGAGAGCTGCATTCATTTATCCACAACCCTTAATGACCTCTCCTGAAACTGATACAACATGAAAAGACTGCCTCATTATACAAGTACCTCATTATAAAAGTCTCTCTAAGACTCTAAGTGAATCATTTTAATTCCTATTTTTCAGGAACTCTAGTCAAACTGAAAGGAGGCATTTTGACGATGGCCCTGCTGGACTCCACTGGAACTCTGCTGCCCCCTTCCTATGAGCCATGGTATGACCCAAACGCCTCAGATGAAGAGAAAGAGAAGGAGAAGAGCCGGAGGCGCAGGCCAGCCTCCCCTCCCTCGTCACAGGAGGGTCAGGACCACCAGTTCGCCGTGCTGTGTTCGGAGAAACAGGCCAAGGTGGTGGCCCTGCCCTCTCAAACCCGCATCCACAAACACAGCATCACAGAGAGCTCCTTCTTGCTAAGGGCTGATGTTGTGCTGATGGCCGGAGAGAACTGCATTGCCTGTTTCTGTGCTAATGGGCATATCATGACTCTGAGGTATTGTCACTGGAAGCTAAAAACCACAATAACTATCTCTGTACAAGTCATTTCAAAGTGAAGATACAACTCTATCCAGTGGAAGACAGATGCAGCTCAAACAATCCACTGTCTGATGTTTTTGTCTTCACAGTTTACCCAGTCTACGGCCTATGTTGGATGTGAACTACCTGCCGCTGACGGACATGCGGATAGCCAGAACGTTCTGCTTCTCTAACTTAGGTCAAGCCCTGTACCTCACGTCCCCCACCGAGTTCCAGAGGATCACCTACAGCCAGGACACCTGCAACAACCTGCAGGTCAGTTACTCTTCATCAGTGAATGAGTTTTACTATGAAACATCGGAATTCCTGTGACAGTATCAGATCCAATGATGCTAAATGTGCAGAAAAGACTTGACATGTAGGTTTGGATGAAACAAGAAAAACTACAGTGTTTGAGCACTTGTATTGAATCTTTGGTCATCAAAATAGAAGACATATATTTAGCCCCTGAGGTTAGTAAAGTTACATTTTAATATCATGTTTCTTAAATACATGTGTAATTTAATATTTTCATATCCATTATAAGAATGTGAAGTGGCAAGGGTTTCAACAAAGACACAAAATAATGTCAGAGGCTTTGTAGGTCAGTCTGGATATCTACAGGGAATATAAATTGAAGTAGACATGTGCTGATGTTTTTTTCTTCTCCAGGAAATGCTCGGTGAGTTATTTACCCCTGTGGAGACACCAGAGGCTCCGAACAGAGGTTTTTTCAAAGGCCTTTTTGGTGGAGGAACTCAGTCTCTGGACAGGGAGGACCTCTGTGAGTGCACATCATGATTCCCTCGGCTTCTCACATTTACATACACGCTTCCATTTGCACATAAATGTATTTCTGTGTCTATGTCTCAACACAACGGGCGTCTGTTATTTCCTACAAGTGCCACCACTCTGGCTCCAATAGCACATTTATAGAAAGAGAGCCATTGTCTTTATTTCCTTTCTAAATTCCAGCTGTTGTTGGAGTTTTTAGTTTTATACTTAAGTCAAATTCCTTAATATGCAGATTTCTTGACTATTACATTTTTCTGTTAAAGGAAGACATAAGTTTAATTTATTTTGCAGGTGACATTTCGTTCAAATCACTTAGGTACCATTTGATTTAACACGATAGATGACAAAGTACGATTTGGCAGAAATTCCCTTTTCTCCCCTTTTTGTAATACATTTTTCTGATCATTTTGATAGTTGGAGAAACAGCTTCAGGTAAGGCCTCGCGCAGCCTGGCACAGCACATCCCTGGCCCAGGCGGCATGGAGGGCATGAAGGGGGCTGCGTCAGGGGTGGTGGGCGACCTGGCCCGCGCCCGGATAGCTCTGGACGAGAGAGGGCAGAAGCTGGGCGAGCTTGATGAGAGAACGGCAGCCATGTTGGCCAGCGCAGACTCCTTCTCCAAACACGCCCATGATGTATGTACCTGACATTTCTTAGAGCACTAAAACCGTATTTTACCGTTTACCCCACTGGCTCTGACACTTTTTTCTTTGGCCCCCAGATGATGCTGAAGTATAAAGATAAAAAGTGGTACCAGCTCTGATGGCAGCGTGTGGAGCATCGAACTCTGTTAACACCAGTGTCTCCATGGAGCTGCAGGTCCCTCTTCTTCTCTTCTCTATTTCTGTCCACGTGGTGGTGGTGGTGGGGGGGATTCTGCTTACCAGACCCATGCTTTAATTCTCAGCACAATATCATACACTCTGCATTACCTCAGTCACCGGAGGACAGCTGAGGAGCAGACACTGGTGGACCCAGCGTAACCAGAATGGAGAGGAAATGGAAGAAGAGAAGCTCTTCGGATTCTCTCTTTTCATTTCAGCGGAGAGCGCTGATGTTCACGTAGCACCAGTCCGACGAACAGGAGAGAGAGAGAGAGGACCTTCCATATCCATCCATCATGCGCTCATATATAGCTCACATATATATCCACGCACCCTGCTGTTTTTGTTCTGAAGGAGGAAAGACTATACTGCAAAACATGTACTTGTGGTGGCCTGATTGCGATCATTCCCCCCCCACACACCCCCCCCCCCTTCCTGTGCCCTTTATGGTGTCTGCGAAACATAGTGGACTCAAATGAGGAGAAAAGTCTGATGACCCCTTGTACTTCAAAATCTAATCAAGTCAATGAAGTTGTTCGTTTCTGTAGGAATGATTGTATCAGTGAAGGACTTGTGTTTGTTTGTTTTGTCCCTTTCTTAATTATTTTTGTCAGTCTGTGTTTGTCCTTTTTGTCCAGAAAGGGCCTTTCAAGCACTTAGAGCCGTGATAAAAAAAATGGACAGGGAGATGATGAATCTTATTGCCTCTCACTGAGTTAAGGGCTAGTAGTACGCTAGTTCATCACCGACCGTTCCTTTTAAGAGCATTTTCCAACCAAGTTGTTTTAGGTGAGAAAGATAAATTATGTGTTTTCTGAGAAGTCACTTTGGTTTTATTTAAAAAAAATTCAGTTATTTATTGGAGCAGTTTAATAGATAGGAATTAAATGAGTTTGTATGTTGGGCATTACATTTTTTTTTTCCTCATCTGGTAGTAAAATGAGCAAAAAAAGTGCTGAAAGTGTTTACCCCCCCATTACGAGTTTACATCAATCTATCAGAAAAATTAAGAGTTATTACACTGGAGAACTCCTGAAGGTCTTTATATACTTCTAGCTTTCATGGGGCTGTTGCTATGTCACGTATGAGAAGGATGATAATGTTGAAGGGCAAGATAAAGATTGTCCTTAATGTAATAAGCATAAATGTATATTTTGGTTACAATTTTAAGTTTTTTGTGATAAAGATTTTATCTATACATGATTATTCAAAGTTCTTTCTTTTCTTTTATTTGTTTGTTTTCGGTCATAGCTGAAGTTGATTTTGGTCTTGTTTCTCAATGTGTAGGTTAAAAAAGCATGTGTCTCTCACAGCACAATGGAAATGGTATAGCTGTCTTTGTGTGTGTGTGTGTGTAGCTGCCAGTAGGAAGGACCCACAGCACGGCAGTGTCCCACTCAGTGCCAGCGGTCATCTTTCTCTTCTGCCTTCGCCTCATGACGCATATATGCTAACCTCTACCTATGTGTATATCTGTGTGTTTGTGAACATACATATATTTAAAGAATATGTGTATGGGCACCAATATTTATAGTACTACAAAGATACAGTGTATTACAATAGGTCCTTTGAGGTATTTGTGTTTGCTTGACAGTGTTTTTTCAATGTGATTAACTAGACTTCTACTGTAATATGATTTCGGTTCCATGAGGTGCAAGGATATGCTGCTATTCTGTGTCGACGTAGGAGCATTATCAGTTTGTCTTTTATTTTGAAAAGAGAGAATAGACCTCTGTCAGTCTAGGTCGCTGCCAAATGTTGTAAATAACAGGGACAGCTGGACACAAATCTGACAGTGCAGGTTCAGGGCAACGTGACATTCTGTACGCTTGCAGCCATGTTCTTTTCCGACACCAAAGAGTTGCTTAATTTCACAGAGTTGTCTTGATTTTCCCAAATGGTGTGAGAGTCAGTCTGGATTCCTGGGACAGCACTACTAAGCCAAGAAGTCAACTGTGTGTAGGGGTGAAAACAGATCAGCTTTAGCTTCTTCCTGCAGGCGTGACACCCTCATTGCTGTCCCAGGCTGCTGTTGGCGTGTTCAGACGGCAGTGGATTTGAAGAGTTCATTCCAAAATGAGATATCCACCAAAGAAAATCATGTAAGACAGACTCATGGCAAACGGTCGCAGGCATAAGGTTAAACTCGAGAGATACTGTGAGAGGTTTTGAGACGTTTTCTTAGATTGGAGAGTATTAAACCGTGTAGACATAGGAGAGGTTTCAGTTAAACCCAAAAAATGTTTTTCTCCCAAGATGGATATAAAGCATTTTGGAATAAAACCCTTCACTTTTAACTGGCTGGTTTTAATCTGCTCTTCTAAAAACTACTGAGATAAACCCAGACAGAGCAGGGATGTGGGTTTTGCACTATTTTTTGTACTTAGAATTATTTTGTTAGTATGATTTTTAATGTGTTTTAATTCTTTCGTGTCCCATTTTCTTCTTTTTGAAAGGACCAAACCATGACAGAACTTATGCTTATCTATGTCATTTGCCAATTATGTTGATTGCTTCACTCTCAGATTTGTTTTCAGTGTAAGGTTAATGATACTACAATATATTTATATATTTGAAAACAATTATATGTATATATATATATATACATATATACACTTTTAATTTCAAGAATTATTTAAAATGACAACCTTTAATGTAATCT
This sequence comes from Limanda limanda, assembly GCF_963576545.1. Taxonomy (NCBI): domain Eukaryota; kingdom Metazoa; phylum Chordata; class Actinopteri; order Pleuronectiformes; family Pleuronectidae; genus Limanda; species Limanda limanda. The sequence continues at coordinate 17,475,746 of NC_083647.1, read as the reverse complement.
TTGGGATAGAATAACTCAACGTCAATGTCCAAACAATGGTTGTGCATAATCATCCATGGTCCAAACTGGACAGTGAACATTCCTGGTTATATATTGAACACACGCTCATCTCAGATTCAAGCTCTGCTACTGCAGGAGGGTCATCTCCTCTCACCGGGCCACTGAGACTTTCTGAAAAGTCTGGCCTTGACTTTAAAGTGCTTCAGTTAGCAACATATATGTCCTAAATGGTCTCTTATTGCACATTGAAGGATGCATGATATTAAGTGTTTACAAACTTGAAACAACCACGTATTATCCCTCTTAGAGATTGTCTGTTCTGGCATTTGTATTTACCACCATGTTGAACAAAACTGAAGTTCTCACCACGCATCGGACGCGTCTCCATTCTTTCTCTTTGTTTGATCATGCCAAGTGTGAGAGATTCTATATTTATTTTACCGGTACATCTGTTTATGTTACTTGTTCTGCTTCATGAAAACTCTTGCTTTCAGTGCGCTGTAAAAATGCATTGAAATGGAGGCTCGGCTCCCGGCAGCGTGCGGGGGGGAGCGCAAGGTTTTCTCACTCGCCATATACTTCCATCCATCTGTCTTCTGGGATGAATATCTGTGGAGTTGCAGTATTTTCTCATAGTAGGCAATTTTTGTACAGTTTTATTAAACAAATTTCACATGGATGTCTGACTTAATCTGCTGCCACAAACAATTTAGACTGTAGATACAGTATATAAATATATATATATAGATATTATTGTGCAATGGAAAATAAATGTAAAACCAATCATAACATATTTTGTCTTGTGTTTTTTTGATTCATGTTTTCTTATTTACTCTCCGACCTTATTTAGAAATGATTGCTTCATTGGCATAAATATGGAAATAGTTTTTGGAAATGTGCCTCCATAAGTCAGAGGTCGTGTCAGCTATCGATTATAGATCAAACACACTGGTGATGTATTCTTCAACACTTATAGTCCTGAGGGATGTCATTTTGACTCCTTGACTCATGGTAGTTTGTGCAAAAGTAGAAACATGTTTTAAAAAATGTTATCTCAGCAAAGAAGCAGAAATTATTTTTGCAGCTCTTTTTCAGATGGCCAGGAGCTTAACATATTTTGTTCATTTTCTAATTACCATTTTTATACCCAGATATACATATTCAATGACTCACCATATGCTCTCTATCCAGTTATCTTTTTATCTCTCTATCATCTATCTATCCATCTCTCTCTCTCTCTCTCTCTTCAAACATCTCTCTCCATAATCTATCTATCTATCTATCTATCTATCTATCTATCAATCTCTATATATCTATTCATCTCTCTCTCTCTCCATCCTCTCTATCTATCTATCCATCTCTCTCCCTCCCTCTATCTCTATTCATCTCTCTCCATTATCTATCTATCTATCTATCTATCTATCTATCTATCTATCTATCTATCTATCTATCTATCTATCTATCTATCTATCTATCTATCTATCTATCTATCTATCTATCTATCTATCTATCTATCTATCTATCTATCTATCTATCTTTTCATATCTCTCTCTATCCATCTCCCTCCCTCCCTCTATCTCTATTCATCTCTCTCCATCATCTATCTATCTATCTATCTTTTCATCTTTCTCTCTCTCTCCATCTTACAAACTAAGTAACTAATAAAATCGAGTAACCTTCTTGTACTAGTATTGTATCAGTATTTAATGTGATTCTATTGTGTCTGCTCCGCGTCCCAGAAGCCCCTGCAGGTGGCGCTGGTGTCCTCGGCGGGGTCTTCTTCTCTCCACCAGCAGCAGCAGCATCCTCCTCCTCCTCCTCCTCCTCCACCTCCTCCTCCTCAGACCGTCCGAGGCGGCGCAGCGAGCGGAGCCACAAGCAAAGTTGCGAGGGTCTGAAGCCGGAGCTCAAAGTCCAGCCCCAGCAGGTCCTCAGAGAACAGGTAGAGAACTAACATTACTTCACTCTCCTTCCCTGTGCGAGCCCTTTCGCTCCCGTTTCCCTCCATGTGTGTGTGACGTGTGTTTAACCGCTGGGGCTTCGGCGGCAGCCTCGTAATTGTTTCCCCGGGTTGAGTGTCTGATGGACCGGGGGCGACTCGCCTGTCTCACGGCTGCGGTGGATGAGACAAAGAGGATGGAAGCGGCGGGAGAGTAAGCCAACTGTTACCGTGCCCCCCCTCCTCTTCCGTCCATCCGAAGCCCCCTCATCTTCAGCGTGGGGGGGAGATTTTAGAGAAACCTGCTCTTGTCCAACCAGAACTTTAGGATTCGGTCCATCAAGGGGAAGCTGCTGAGGTCAGTGGCCCTGGAGGCACCTGACCCTGAACTTCCTATTGGACTTTAAAACAGCACAGCCTCTTTTTAGCTTGGATATAAGTTCCATTACATTTGATTTGTATTTCGCCAAATAACAAAATACATGATCTCAAGGCACTTTAGGATATTACAGAGGATCCCATCAACTGTGAGCAATTGGCGAATGTTAATTAGGTTTTTTCACTCTTGTTGAGGGCTAAAGGGAAAGTTCACCCCAAAATGGAAATTCACTCATTATCTACTCCATCTACCATTATGCCTATGGAGGGGGGTGTAATTTGAATCTTGGGGCTTACGGACCCCTCAGGTTCTTCTGTTGTTTTAGTACGTATTAAGAATCGGTCGCCATTTACTTGAATTGTATTGGATTTGGCTGCAACTCTGTTACCCCTGAAACTCCAAAAGGGATTCGTAGACTCAAACATTTCACCCACTACCCCCGTCGGCAAAGAGGTGAGTGAATTCAAAATTTTGGATGAATTATGCCTTTAAGGACAGGGGGTGTTGCACCTTGTTAAGCCCTATGAGACAAATAATGATTTTGGAACATTATGGGCATTGCAATTCATATCTTATTATGTTATTGAAAAAAATGGGGCCATGTACCCCAACCAGTTGGGGAGTGCGGTGGAAAAAATGGGGTTGGAGATGTTGAAGGTCAGAGTCAACAAACGACCCTGAAACTCCGGGTCTCCGCTGTTCAACTGTCCCTGGGCTGCACATAGATGCACTGACTGTGTATGAATATGGGAAGAGCAACTCTGTAGTTCAAGGGCATGAGAAAAATGTTGGAAGAAAGGAGATGCCTCCAGGACATGTCCAAGGTCCGGGTCAACAAACAACCCTGAAACTGTCTTTGCACAAGAAAACCAGTGCATCTGTTACTCCTTGTGTTTCCCATATTAAATGGCTTCTGGAGGCTGAGTGGGTCAAACAACCAGAAGGTCGATGGTGCCATCCCAGTCTGCCCCATTCCCTGTGTCCTTGGGCAAGAAACTGAACCCAGATATTGCTCCTGATGGCTGTGTGTGATAGAGGGCTGCAGATGGTTGCACTGTATGAATGTGTGAATGGGCTAAACTGTGTTGTTGGGGCACGTTCGCAAATGTATAACAATTTCCGAGGCGATGAAAACATTCAGAATCAGAATCAGAATTCTTTTACTTACCAAGTATGTTTGCACATACAGGAAATTGCCTTGGTGTCATTAGTGCACTGAACATAAAACAACAATATAAAAACAACAATATATAACAAAATGGAATAAAATAGAATGAAATTATATACAGTAACAGTTCTAAGGTTCAGAGATTGGTGATAGTCCCATAATATATAAATTATAAATTATTATTCACTTCCTGTGGTGCAGCAAAATTTCAACTTTGGTGAACTTTGACCTGCGATATTTGTTTCACCTTTGCGTATATTGTGTCCATGCCCAACAGCGGTTTGTGTGGTCATCAAGACTAAAACTATTCATCTACCATTCTGACTATCAAAGGTGTTTCATTCAGCATCTTCCTACAGTATAATGTCTAAATTTTAGTCTGCTCTGTTTTCTAAGGTTCTTCCAACGACTATTAGATGTGTCTGCTTTGGAGAATTGACCCCAGAACTGTGTGTAACGTGGGGATTACATGGGTCACAGCGCTGGAGAGCCTCAGCAGCAATGTGAATGAAGATGATCGTTTGCACCTAAGGTAGAGGCCTCCCCGCATCCTGTCTCAAGATGAGCCAGGGGCCAAACCTCGTGCTCGAGTGGCTCTCCAAGCTCGATCTCTCCCAGTACGTGGAGGCCTTCATAGACAACGGCTACGACGATTTGGAGGTCTGCAAGCAGATCGGGGAGCCCGACCTGGATGCCATAGGTGTCCGCATCGAGTATCACAGGCACAGGCTGCTCACAGCAGTGGAGAGGCTGAAAGAGGAAGAGAATCGAAAAGCAACGGGTTACTATTTCACCTTAGAGCCTCTGGACGCCTCGGCCTGTCACCACACCTCACAGGAAGACTTCCTGACGCTGGGGTCACACACGGGGACCACAGGAGTTCACCAGGTCTCCTGTCCTGGAAACCATAACCTGAGATACACAGATTGTAATGACTTTGTGACTTATCCCAAACTAAAGCTGAAGGTACTGATACGGGATAAACTGGCTAAAGAGGGGATTAACCTTGGAGAGGCACCCTACACCGATAAGGTAGGCAATTTTTTGTTTTGTTTTACACTATGTTGCTTGCTTTTAAAGCGCTGTCTCGTTGAATTTGATATGCTCACTCTGCTATGTAAGTGATGAAGAGTGTGTCAAATCTCTTTGATGGCGCTGACGTGCAGTGATTCTTCTCTATCTCTCCATTGATGCTTTGGATTCTTTGGCAAAGGAAATGATTCAGTGAAGTGTTAAATCCTGCCTCATAATTTGCTCAAAACGTTTTCACACTAGGGCCTAAGTTCAGTTAAATTAATTCCTTTTAATTGAATTGCATTGGTGGGTGCTGAGTTGACTCATACCATGGTGATGTGAGTGTAAATGGTTGTTTGTCTCTGTGTGATTGCCCTGAGATTCCTACTCATCCTCCCTACCCTGCATCTCACTGGTGAGGTCAGCTGGGATTGGCTCCATCTCTCCCCAGCTCAGAGTGTCTGTGCTTTAAAAACCCTGCTAATATTTTTGGCATAATATCAAGGGCACCTGTGACACAGGAGGTAAAGTGGGTCGTTCATTAGTTCCAAGGTTTGATCTGCATGACGGAAGTGTCCTCGAGGGAGATGCTGAACATCACTGCATGCGATTGGCTCGAGCAGTGTGTGGACGAATTAATGAAAGGCACATGAGGAGAGTTAAATGGCTTTTGATCAATTGGAGGAAAAGCAATAAACCAGAACTCAAAATGCTGTAGCTCCAGACATTCAGCAGACATCAGGGTTCTAACGTGTGTTAAACATAAGCCCCATACCTCATATTTAACACATCCCAGCATGTTGTTGTCAAGATATCAAAGCCCCCTGACCTCTGCAGTGAGAGGTCAGTAGGGCAAGGGATCAGTTCGCTACAGCGACAGATGTTTACTCTGGATGAATGACACATTTACTGATTGTATGGCATTTTGTTTCCGGGGATCCTCTCTGCTCTGACAACAGTCCAGTCTGTGTTGCCTGCAGACAGTGCAGAGATTTTTGGTAATGTAATTGCACAGAATAGCCAGTCCACTTTGGTATTGACCAAATCCCTTAATATGCTCAGCGAATGTTCTGAGGCCAGTGGGATGAGGGGCTGAGTGGCAACAATCTGTCACTATCTTTGAAGGATTCTGGATTTTATTGTGTGACAGGAAAAAGCTGTCTGCCAGCAGACACTACTGGTGGGGATATGATTCTGTTTCAGCTGTATTGTACCAAACTGTCAGAGTGAATCCCTGCTAAGCAGCACTGTTGGAAACCACCCTAGAATATCTTTACACATCCAGACCGATGACACAGTTAAGGTTGTCAGCCGTGGCACTCAGCCAAGAGAGAACTTTTCTTTTAATGCACATTCACCCTCGTCTGGTTTTTTCTTTCCTCAGCTGTGACAACTTTAAAACGCTCCTCCTCAATAATTAACGAATGTGGTCTGAGGGCCTGACGAGCCAGAAGCAGCTTTCCAGTTTAACTGAACTGATCTTTTTTGTCACAGCAAATCATAGACAATATTAAGCCTAAGTCATATTAGCATGGATTTTCCCAAGCCTTCCTGTGGAAATTTGCCCATTTACCATATTCTAATTTATTCTGACCATTGCCATCTATTTGGAAAGGTTGATTTAATTCCTCTGTCGTGCCATTAGCTTTAAAATTGCTGCACCATACCTATAAAACTGTTTGGTTTCTGACAGTTTCTCAGCTACAAGCATTTGCTGTTCATGAAAGATTCAGAGGCTACAAACTAGTAAGTGCAAAGGCACTTTGTGGTTTACTTACCACGTTTTTATAGGTTTCAATCCAATAGTAGCAAAGTCGGATTCAACGAGCAAAACAATCCAAAATTCTGCAGCTCTCGAGTCAGTACAGGATTTCAGGGCTATAAGTTCATTCAGAGGGGAAAACCTACGAAACGCACGGAAATAGATTTTACTCCAGTCAATGAAATAGTAGAATAGTATATCATCCTCCCACATTTCAGTAGGAAGTGAGCCAAAATTTTCGGCTCATAAAGTTCGGCCATTCAGATCCTTCTCGGTACTTTCATTATGAAAACAAACGTGTGAGTATTGAGCACCAGCTTGTTAAACAGCAGTAGAAGGCTGATATAAACAATCGGGTCAGAGTGGTCAGCTCTGCGTGGTAACAGCCTTTTGGAGCAATTTGGCTTTTCAGGTTCATCAGATCTAGTCCATTAAACAGTTGCAGGAGGCAGGTATGTAGGCCAGCAGGGCCCATTTTCTTACCAGGAATAGCATACGGCAGCTTCAGGCTAAGTCTTACTGCCAGAAATACTTTTTTTATCTCAAATTCCAGCAGGAGTTAGGCAATATAAAAGTAAATTATGTGTTTTGGTTTGTGATTAGATATAGTTCGTGATTTTTGGTTCTATGCCAAGGAGTTTATGTTTTCATGTTTGTTTGTCTTGTTTGTTTGGATTATGCAAAAACAGATTTCCGAGAAACTTGATGGAAGCATGCGAAATAGATCATAGCAACCCATTGAACTTTGGAGCAGTTTCAGGCTTTTCTTATTTTTGTGTGATACAATGTTTTTTGACATTCATTGAATAATTCATGGATTTTGATGAGAAAAACGGACGTATTTATTCAACTGATATTTATGAGTGTGTAAATTTTAGTGCAGCTTGATCGACTTCAAAGAGCTTTGGCGGAGATATGTGCTAAACTGAGTGCCATTCTATAGTTGCACTTTAATCCATATTATAATTGTTCTAATTTTCTGTTCCTTTTTTGGCCAAAATGGTGTCAAGTGGTGTCAGGGCGCTGTCACAGAAATGTCATGTAAAGTCTGTGTTGTGTCTCATTTCCACAAATTAGATTTTCATGTCACACAGGAATGAAGGCAAAATATTGAAATCGACCTTTTGTTGAAGGGTGTAGACATTTTTAAACTCAACATACATACACATACAAATACCATGGAAACTCTCCCTATTTTGCTATTTTTTTGCTCTTACTGATACATTGTATTGGAATGATTTAAGGTTATCTTACATTGGCCTTGATAGTTTGCTCTGTGTGAGATCTGAAAGCAGTATGGCTTTCCCCCGGGGGCTGTCTGCAGTTCGCGGATGGCAGTGGTTTTGATCTGCAGTCCCACTATGCCGTAGTCTGGGTTTGATAGTGCAATCAATTTCCAATGAGTAATGTGCTTTTCTGACTATTCCTCGCGCATGACTAGTTCAGGCAGGCCCGCCGGACCTATTGGGGACTTTCAGAGTGCAGGAGAAATAGAGTTAATGGGATTAAAGCTGGTTGAGCTGTAAATGACCTGAACACTGGCACCGCGACAAGTGTTTCACTGGAAGTGTATCAGGGATTTTCCAAAAAATAGATTTCACCCAAAGGCAAGACGGAGAAGCAAAATCTGGCATTAAAATAAAAACTCCCATGAGCTTGACTCTCACCAAAGTAGAAACTAAACAAACATTTCACAGCCAGATGCTGCTTTAGTAGAGCTGTAAGTGCTTTAGTAGAGTCTTGTCATCACATTTTACACTCTAGTATTTTGAATCACAAAAGACTAGGCCTATTCATAATTTAAGAGTTAAGATTTTAAGTTAAATTCAAATCTGAACACACCCTGTTGATTTGAACTCAAGTTGTTAACTTCAGTATGAGCACATCAAGATGATTAACAAGCTTTCTAGGGGAGTGTCACACGATAAGCTTTGTACCTTCACAAAAACACATTCATTACATTGTTCATGGCCCACCAACCCTGATTGGTATTGTCCCTTTTTAGTCGTCTTAACAATGACCCTCAACTACCCAGAAGGCCTCATTGCAGTTTCTGCCCTGAAAACATCTCAGAATAGGGAACAAATCTTAGTTGTTCAGAAGATTTCCCTCTGTTGCTCTGCCAGAGGATCGGAGGACAAGAAAAACCAGCAAGCGCCCTTTTTGACAGAAGAAAAGCCTCTCTGAATAGAGCCTGGCAAAATACAAGCTTCGCAGCAGCTGACAGCTGTCCCTGCCTTTGACGCTATAAAAAGGACACTGAATAGACGTGTTTTTATTGAAAAAAGTTGGTTTTAAATCACCAGCCTCAGTTTACCCATGAGAACCAGTGCAACATAATGAGGGTCAGAAAGGATCTGGACATAAAGGAGAGAGGTGATTTTCTAGTTTAATGGTTGATAACATCAATAGTTTCCTTTTCCCTGCTTCTCAGTCCCTGATAACCCTGAGCAGGATGAGTGGGCACAGATAATGAAAGAGAGGTTAATGTGTAGTCTAATGTGCGTGTCTGTTAAGATTCCTGTTAAGCTTGACAATGTAAATATAAATAAATATTGCAGGCTTTTAATTGTTGATAATTAATTAATGACAGTAAAATAAAGAAAAAACGGTGTTGAAAATCAGCTTAAGCTGCTACTAATTTGAGCTAACTATGAGGGATGCACTGATTCCATCCACTGGATCTCTGACAGTGTCAATACAGGCCTTATTAACTGGATCAATCTTTTAAATCATGTGTTTTGCTTTCCATTACATTTACTGAGACTCAGCGGGGTTCCCAACACAGTTTTCGTGTCATAGCAGTCAACTCACCTCATGTTACCCCACAGGAAAAAAATCTAGTGAGTTCCATGCATTGTGCATTATACAGATTTCAATTTTGAAAATAGATTTGTAACTAGAATCGACAGATCAATGCGTACATATTTATCACTTATATTGTTTGCTTAATTGTTTAGCTACTAGCTGTTGAAGAAGGTTAAAGTGCCAGAAAACTTTACCAGTTAACCTGGACCTCTCAGTGGTTATTAAGGTCAAGTTTAAGGTACAGTTTTTCATTTCGAGAAAAACATCAATAAAGAATGAAGTAAAACTAAATTGTATTTTTTAATCTCAAGTCGAACTTTTGAGATTGATAAAGGTTACTTTCCACACACTGCTCACCTACCTCTTCATGCCTTGTGTCGATGAATTGATGAAATCGTTCTTTAGAATCTGTTTGGATGGCGAGGAAATTCTTTCACTTTTATCACATAAACACAACGTGGTGATCAACGTTAGATCTTTGAAGAGACTGTGGCAAAAAGTGTCCAGAGGGAGAAACCATACAAGCTTGGAAACATGGAACGCTGGAACAGCAAATTCCCAACACGCTTCTCTGTATGTTCGTCTGAGTGCACGAATAACAATCATAGATTTGTATCAGGTCATGTTGCCGTGTGATCCTCTATTAGAATGTCCTTTCTCCATTACCACTGTCTCCCTGCTCACCATGTAGCGTACTGTAGGGAAGGTCTACTTATGGACTTTATTCATGTTGTGTCAGTATGGATTAGGTCAAACCAGTGGGCCATTACAAGAATATGGCTGGATTATTGCACTGATGGTGCTGTGGGGGGGTTGCACAGTCTTGCACAGTGCACTCAAAGGCTTAACATGCCATGAACACCCTTGTCGCTTATCGTTTGGGATGGAGTAAATTCCTTGTTATTCATGGAGTGGCCACTTCCTCTATAGTGAAGATGCAGCATGTTTGAAAAAAACAAGAAACAACGAGGATAGCTGTCACTCTACCAGCACATGTTCAGCCACTGCACATTACATCACGTCTAAGTGATATCACAGATGCAGATGTTATTTACACAGGGAATACTGTGTTATGTATAATGTAAACCCCCATGCTAAGCAGGGCATAATCACTGACCTATATTTATGAATTTAAGATTAGAATTGTCCAGGGTCAGTGGACTGGAGGTTGAGGAGAGATGTATCGAGTAGCTCATTCTTCTCTATCAGTTCTGTACAGTGTAAATACCACAGTATATAAGCTCAAGGAGGAAGGGTGTTCTTTTCATTTCATTGGATTAATTTGTGCAGTTGTTTTGTGTCAACATTTCCCTTAAGCCTTAGATATTGAAACACCCCTCAGCCTCCACCCTTTACCTCTGTTGCTGCCTCAGCTATTGTATAACAATGCTAAGCAGCTCTTTGAAACTCTCTGGCACTCTGTGAATTTAAATCACTGAGAAAAAGCCTCCTTTGCTTTGAGGCAGTTGGACTGAGGGAGGAAGTTTGACTCAAGTCTGAATCGGAGGATAACACCGAGCTCAGCCCTGAATGCTTTGAACTGCTTTTCTTAATCACACTGTACCTGCCCTGTCTGGGACGTAAATATCAACCTTCTGTCATCGGGATATCACGCATTTGAAAGTGTCCAGATCACTCATGGTCGCCAGGAATATGTAAAGCAGACACAAATACTGCATGATGACATTCATGTTTTTTGATAACGATTCATTTCCTTAGTTCTTCTGAAATCACGTGTACATGAATGGTGCTTTGTAGTAGGTTATGAATTTGTTGGGTAAAGCTGTTTTCTGAGTGCCTGCTCTGCCCCAACCCGCCTACCTGCGAGTGTTATATCACCGCCAGGCACTTGAAGGTCTTTGAGCCTCACTACTTTGACCTTGATCACATTCCATTACGAGGGTCTATCCATCTCTCCGCTGGTATATTTTTACCCCGTGTGCAAGATGGGCCATTTCAGCCGGGGTCAGCGAATCTTTTCAGTCAGTCAAGCAGAGGAATTTAAATGCCGAAGGTAAGAGGTGAGAGAGACACGCCATCGCTCTAATGCCGCTACGGTTCTTTTGTGATTTATTTATGTTACTGTGAAGTTTAGCATTTTGCATATAGTCACACTTTGATATAATAAATTATAACGAAAGTACCTAATACAATTAATATGAATAATGAACTAACTAATTAAAGGAAAACCTGAAAAAATTACTAGAAAAACAGAATGACAATGCAGGAGAGGTCACTGCAAGGTCTTAGTGTGCAACTGGTGTGATTCATTCACCATTGGCCTTTGCAATCATCACATATTAATCCAGTAGAATAACTTTGGGAGACTTTGGACTGACAGGTTAAAGTGCTTTACATTACCATCCTCAGAACATAAGAATAATGTTTTATTACTCCAGTAGAATTCAGTCACATTGACACTGTTCTGATGGTTCATGATGGCCCGACATCAAGATGTTTGTGTGTTGTTGTTTTTCCTTTAATTTGTCACCTGTGTCTGTATTCAATAATGTGCATAATGTACGATGTCTATATGTCTATGTACACATTGTTAAAATCTTAAGCAATTTATGAATATATCAGTTTAGGACCAATGGTTTTGGCTTCACAAAACAGCCAATTAATTTTGAAATAATAATTCACCTACACTCCACACCAATTGAAACAAAAGTTTGAAAGGAAATGGAAAATCGTTTTTCAGGATATAGTTATCACATTAATTCAAATATAATTATGGCATTAAGAGAAAACGTTTTTTTCACATCTGCCAGTTGCTAGATGTTCTGTCTATCACTCCATCCATCCCTCCCTCCCTTTGAGTTGTGCAGCAGGTAAAGCATGCTAGTCCAAATGTCCCTCCTTGGGAGCCCCAAGGTGTTCCCAGGGCAGATGTTCCCCTGGACAGATGTTCTGTCAAGTCTCATTAAACCAACATGAACCAACCTGAGCCTAACTAAACTGTCTAGACACCCTGAAGCAGTCAGTAATCCATCATGACTTCTGTGTCTGCAACAGTGAAACATGTTTTTTACGTGCCAGTAGAAGGCATTTTCACTTTCATTTATCATTAGAGATATCCATCTGTCTTTTGATATATAGGTCATGTATGGATTGCAGCTTATAGTCGGTTTACATGCTGACCGTCTCTCATGACATTAATGCTACTACCACTTGGGAAATTTGAACTATGCGACTCACTTCTCACCTTCTATGCCAATACTTGGCACATTAAGAGATAATAGAGATATATTTTGGCACACATGCCATGATGTAAGGACATCCCCACATTTGGTAAAAATCTGGTCAGAGGCCTGCGTGCAGTGCGTGGTCAGAAAATTAATTTGTGAGCTGCACATGGAGGTAAAAAACAAATGGATTTTTAAAGTCAGAACATTTCTAAAACACATCACTTAAACCCGATCAAATCTGTCTGGGTGTCTTTAATCCAAGCACGAGATATACGAGGACTACCAGTGAATTCCCTTCCCCACCCCCACTCCCTCACTGACACAGTGGATTTAACGTTGCCTGCAGCTCATTCAAAATGCAAAAGAATGACAAGGAAGCAGACGACACACAGTATAGTACACACATCAAATCACTGCAGCTGTTTAGCTGTTGGATTTAGAATTCAGTCATGACCTTTTTTGTGCAGGTCAGATAACCACTTAAAATCCTGTAACACCAAAAGACTTTCTCTTGAATCATGCCCTTCAGGCGAACATGAGTCGACTACATCTCTCAGGTCTGTCTGGCACCTTTACTGTTTTTTTTTACCCTAGAATATGCACAGGTCAAAGTCTAAAACATTAGATCTGTCAGGTACTGTGGCGTCATGTCAACACTGCAACAGTAGACAGTCAATTATTAATAAAAAACAAAGAACATTAATATTGTTTTCATAAACCAAGGTCAAATTGTATACATGTGTCTCGTGATCTTTCAATTCTGTAGGCAATGATTTGTGTTTGTTCTTTTCGTTCTGTTGCCATCTCCACAATCTCTCTGCACTGACTAAGATGACTGAGCTGATTTTTGTTTCAAGCCGGGCAACAACAATAGTGAGAACATCTTCATGAAGCAAAGTGCCAACATATTCTGTCACAACTCTCTACTTAGCATTCAATTTTAATATCATATTCTGTGCGGCGTCTGTCTCTTTGCATGGCATTCATGAATCCAACACCAAGGTTTCGCCTTCTTATTCATCTGGGGAAGTGTTAACCTTTTGAATTGAGTTTTAGTGTTTCTAACTCCCTCTGAAAGCTGTGGGGACTACACCAACCAGTGTAATTCAAACCTTGCATTTTGAATTTGACGGATCCCTGACTTGTTTTAGGCGAATCCAACCACCAACAAATTACTGTTCCCACTGACAACACCACATCAGGCAACTGTAAGAAAAGCAATGAAAAGAAATCCCATGAGTTTACGCAGGTCAAGAAAGGATTTGGTTATTCTTGTGTTTTATTCAAAGAGACAAAAGTCACTACATCTTCCCTGTTTATATATACGGACCCTGTCCAGGATGTAAAGATCATTTCACACACAGTGTTGTGGGTTAAACCCACAACTATGGTGAGCCCCAGGGTGCAAGTGCCTGAGCGAGACAGACAAACTGAAATAGAACAGTAATTTAGTGCTGTCTTTATCTAGAATGCCATAACTGTGTGTGATTATATCGTTGAGCAGTGATATATATTATATTGAACTACGTACAATGACAACGAGTAAGAGCATTACCCAGCACTGACGGGGTCATGCAGAGGTTGAGCGCATATTGAACAGTTATATTTATATCCGCCAATGAGGTTATGTTTTTACCGCTGTCGGTTTGTTGGTTTGCTTGCTTGTAACCCAGATTACACAAAAACTACCGAAGGGATGACAATGAGACTTGGTGGAAGGATGCAGTACGGGGAAGGGAAAAGCCAATTAAGTTTGGTTGGAGCCAAGAATTTTTTTTATTTTCTTTAACATTGCGAGATGGGGCTTTTTAACAAAATTTTCTCACGGAATAATTCATAGATCTTGATGGAAAAAAAACACGGAACTGTTATCTAAAGCTGTTTTCAGACATGGCCGGCGGGTGAAGTCATGAGAATTGGGTACAGACTTTACCCGCTGTTTGCTTTTCACACATGCACAACTCAGCGGGAGAGTCTCCGCACAGACGCTTTCACATCTGCAACAAATGCTTGGAGAAGCGAAAGCTGGAGCAGGCGGGTGCAGCAGGCACAGACGGGAAGTAACGTATTAATTCCGCTGCAGTGATCACGTGATTTTCTTTCAAACTCAGACAACGGCATTGACTCTTATCGCCACAACTCTCTTGACATCTTCATTCGTGCCCTCTTTGTGTATGACAGCCCCACTCGCTCTCTGTGAATCCAGCAGGGAATCCCGTGCCGTGTTCTCACGTCGGATCCTCCAGACTTTCTGCAGATTTAATACTTCTGGGGCCAGACAGAGAAAGTGCGCAGAAACTGGGGATGCTCTCAATCAGAGATCTGTGTTCACACATGCACCTCTTCCGGAGAAAGTGCGATCTGTTCCTTTTTTCTGTGCATATGCGTGTGTACGCCGGATGTTGGACAGTACTCATTTAGAAAGACAAAAAAAAAAGGATTGACTGTATGTGTTTTTTCTTTTCAGATTTTAAATGAAAGAATGTTTGTGTTGTATGTTGTTTTTTGTTTTATCGTGTTCTTTTCCAATGTCAAACACAGTGCTGTTGCGACGTACTGTAGTGGTATTTGCTATATCTGAAAGGAAAGGTAACCAAAAATGATTGACCACTGAATTTTGTGCTTCCTAGTGTAAATGTGTTGTAGGGATTCACCTTACACACAGTGTGAAGAGCAGTCACATATTAGTTCTAGTTTGCCTGTTTTTCCAGGGACTGTCGCTGCTGGAGCAGCTTCCCCACAGTGTCCGTTGTTCTTTCCATGCACTGTAGGTCTACAGTACATTTCACAGCTTGATCTCCATCCAGCTGTGTCACATTGGAGGGATCAATGCAAGCTGTGTTTCCCACAGGTGGAGAATTTACTTGTGACGGTGGGTGGCACAGCATGTAACTGATGTACATACAGAGTATCATGCAGTTCAGAGGGGGGGAGTGTAACCAACTTTGGCTGAAATTTATAGATGTGCTCTTACAGGAAGACTGTTGGAAGAGACTTCCATTTCCTCTGGATCCCTGAACACCTCATATGCAGGCATAGCAAGGCACACAGACAAGTCATTCAGTTACATGTGAACAAGCTCTTCTAATTTGAAACTGAGTGTTTTTTTTATCTACCTGGGCAGATTTAGTATACCAGGATAGACCGCCCAAGTAGATATTGTGTGAAACGTTGGCAAGCTCTGCCTATACACATGATATTTCATAAACAATAGAGCTTGACCTTTCTGGGAGGATATAGAGGATTTTATAGGTGAATGCCAAGGGTCACACTCCTGTAGCGACAACTGTATCTTTAGATTATGACCCACTTTCAGCTCCTCAGCAGTTTAGACCCCCCATCCCTCATAAATTTCATATGACAAAGCAACTGACACTATTGGATAGAATTAACCATGACAAAATGTAAGCTGAGCTGCTTCGCTGTCGACCCAGTTGCATAGAATACGACAGTTCCTGTATTCACTGCCATGTGAAATTAAGAGGATTTGATTCTCAATTCATATCCATTTTCTTGCAATGGGTTTCTTGAGAATGGTTAATGTGCATAATCTTACCCTTTCACCATACATAATGTATTCACTCTAAGAAATCCAAGTCCAATGAAGCAGCTATAGTGTTTCTGTTTCTTTTGCCTCAGGTTCAGCCGTTGGCCTCTTTTTTTCAGTCTCAGTGAATTATCATATGCTCATCTGAGTCATCATTTCTTGTGAAAAGTATATATAGAAAGTTTGTGGCTAGATGATTGTCATTCTCACTTTCTATGAGTTTATATATAAGGACTCTGTTGTTTAAAATGGTATTCTCTAATAGCTACCTGTAACAGAAATATTTGATGCGACCCCCTCTTTGGTAAATCTAGGCTAGAAACCTGAGCCTGCAATAGAAAACCCTTACAGCCCAGTATTATTCTGAAAGTAGGAAATACACGTCCTATCCACCAGACTGACTACATCAATGCTAATGTGGTCACGTCTTAGAGAATGCATAAAAAATCATGAACTGCCTCACTTACACCTTTCAGGAAACATTCCAATCCGCTGACTCGGATTGTACAACCCTTAAGTAAATCAGACCACAGAGTATATTCAATTTTTATTTCTTCCACATTTGAAATCTGGCCTCACAGATATGGAATTTTGGGTAAAAGATTTGTCATACGATTTATTGCTAGACATATATTGGGGAAAAAATGCCAATGATTCCTATAAAATGTCTTTATCGGACCCTAATAATAAAGAAAAACCACTATATATTATAATATACTGGTATAGAGACTCATGCAGAGACAGATAAATACATAAATCACAAAATGTAATCATATGCAGAACTTGAATTAAGATGTAAAATGTAAACATAGATGCACATCTTCTCTGCATTATTTATTATTTGTTCTATTTGTTATAAAAACAGTTTCACTTTGAGCATAAACATAGATATGTGATTTAATCGATCAACAGATAAATTGATTGTCGGCCTATGAAACTCTTAACATTTACTCGCCCCCTATGGGGCTTCTGTGCTTTATCTTGTCATGTGGGCGCATGTAAATATTACTGGGTATTCATACCAGTGGCAGTAGTGGCTGAGAGCACATATCTGGGTTAAGTAAATTTAAAACAAAAGTGAAATTGAGATGTGTGCTCAGATCTAAGCCAGTGGTTACAGAATAGTGCTGCTGTGTGCCAGACATGACAGGTTCAGACTCTTCTGCCGGTGTGAGATGTTTCACCTTAGCTGTACCTCCATTAAAAATATATAACTGCTCTGTATTGCAAATTTTAACAGAAAGGTAAAAGGTAGTCTCCACCTCAGTGTAATAGACTGATGTTACGCAAAAAAAAAAGATCATCACTTTTTATTATTTTTAACCCTGTTTTACTATTATATCAAATCATTTAAATTCTAAGATTACAACCACCTGAATATGTTGTGTTGCAGTATGTGTAAGCTGTCACTCAAGGAACTGCTGGAATTTATTCAGTCGAGAATAATATGTGGACTGTCAGTGCTTGTCTACGATGGAACAACACAGTATGGAACAGTATATGGAGGTTAGGACATGTTAACATTTACTTCTGTTAATTCATTTACATATCAGATATAAATTTGTCCGTAAAAGATAGTTTAAAAGTGTTTTGCGATCTGGACAGGCTTGCAACTATATTATATGAATAATGAAAATATAATAAATATCAGCAATCAGTTGTGAAAACTACTTGAAAATAAAAAAAAGCAGCACTACTGGAATTCTCTGTCTCAGGGCCCGAGCTGCTATCCTGAATGATGGACAGGAGTCTGACAATATCACTTTCATTGACTGAAAATGAAATGTAGGTCAAACTGAATTGAATGAATAATTCAACAACAACCGTGTAAAAATGTTGGCAGAGTCTACAACCAAACTCAGCCACAGAAAGAGGAATTTGCACTTTGGGAAATCTAAAAAACCCAGTGTGGGAATACTTTGGATTTATGTCTTTTGATAATTGAGGAACCTCGAGATAAAGTTGTTTGAAAGATGTAATCATTGCAGAGTTTGCTATCTCAAGGCACAAACCTTCTTTTTGTTCTCAAAACTGATATCAGCATTTAACCAGGCAAGCAAATGTACATGTAAAGTGATAATCCATACCACTCATTGTTTAGCCGTGGCAGATTTCCAGTAACGAGTTAAAGCCAGCTTGGATTTGTGCTTATCCTCTTCTCAACCAGTCTGATCAAGTGCATCCAGGCCGCACACACATCAATGTGTATCTGAATGCATGTGGCAAGTCTTTTAAATAACAGATAGCAATGTTTGTGCTGCCTCAGTGACGGGAAAAAGCCTGCGCCTTTAAAAAAAGCTTCTGAGGAGCAGGCGATGCCTCCTGGGGAAGTAGATGGCAGTGAGCAGTGATCTTTGGTACAATAGTTCATGTGTACTGTACGACTACAACGTGTCCCTGAGGTGAACACTATGAAGCCAAGGGAAAGTGATAGTCCTGCAAAAGTATATTTTTGAAACCATTAGGGTTGGTGTTGCATTATAAACTGAAAGAATCGGGGCAAACAAAATTGTTGCACTCTGCGCGTTCCTGCATAAGGAGAAATGCCTGTGTGAATAATTGATTGTCACTTTTTATATCTGTACAGGACACTGCTGTTTGGGCCTCAAGCGCTTTGGTCAGTTCCCTCGCTGCATTTGTTGAGAACTAGTGAAGTTGTTGGTGGTTTCATTCTCCTCAGTTGTGCATGGCTGTTTGGTTTGTAGTCATTATGGAGGATCTCATACTTCTGTTCTCGATTGCTTACATTCATACGACTCACTGTTTATTGAAGAGTCTCTGTTGAAAGGACTCACTGAAATGGTTGTCGCTGCTGGTATGCTTTCTCTTCTTTTGGAGGGACTTTTATTCTGTGGAAAATCTGTGAAAAAGTGATCTCATCTCCCAATATTGAAGAAAGTGATTAAAAAATTGCTGTATCTGTCCCTAAAGTTGGGAATTTGTTCCGCAGTTTTTTCTTTTAAATCCTTCTGAAAATTTACAAACTAGCCAATCAAACAGCAAGCAGACAGGGGTTTAAATGTGAAAAAAAGTTCCAAAAAATATTCAAAATACACAAACAGACTGAGAATTCACAAGTGGTCTAAATAGGACAAAAATCTACAGATCTGGGCTGTGTCATATTAACCAGGCAGAACAGACTGTATATAGCTAACATGCTTACATTAAGATAATTGTGATAAACCCCTGGATGCTGAAACATGGTCCTCCTGAAACCTCTCGTCATCTGCATCATCTCAATTCGCTGTTTGGGTTTTCTCCAGCTATCAACTTAGTGTGACGTTGTGTTGATTCCCCGAAATTCCACTGAGGCTGTGTGCTGGAGTTGTGTCTAACACGGAAAGGACCTGCATTCTGCCAGGGAGCAAACCAGACATGCTACGAGTGTAAACCTCCACTGGTGATTGTGCCAAGTGGCTTAGTGAAATGTTAAATGAGATGTATTATGATAGAATCGACCCGTTCTGCTTAGCACTCAAGTGGGCCAAACACGATAGCTTGGTAAATCACTGTCCCCCAGCCAACATGGTGATATTATACAGCTTATGTCTTTGTAGCTTGCCTATGCCACTAGAGGTATTAGTCACATCCGGAACTTCAGGCCATTGTTTTATTTGTGTGTTGCCTGGTCTTTCCATCAATATGCATAGTAAGTGGAACCAAGGGAACAGAACAAAACAAACTCCTCTCTGTTTTTATGTGTTTGTATTTTTTTTAATCTGCACCGATGTTCAAGCAAGTGTGGAATTAAGTGACTCGATGCAATCAACCGTTACCATCAATTACCACGTGCTTAGGGAATTCCCTCTAGCACAGGTCTGTCAATTCCATTAAGTATGTCTAAATGTAGCACAGAAATCCTTTCTCCTCCTATTTAGAATCTTTATAGAACAGTCAGGAAAAAAGGCGCTTGCTACTGCCTCATTGACTGTTCTTGTGCACAATTTTTTTGTAATGATTTCCGAGATCATTATTTATTGGAATACAATCCTTTTAACAGAATTATTCATGCTTTAATCAACAAAGACGTGTTCTTAGCCACATTTGCATACGACTCTGTTCTCCCCACATTAACATAATCATGCAAAATCGGGGACAATTGATACTGCATTTAAATGAATAGGCACATGTAGGCACAGTGAGTTTTTCTGGAATAATTTATCAGAACTATGGATATCTCTTGTGGTTGCTTGCAACATGGGTTTGGCAATACACTGATGTATTTGCCCAGGGGGAAGATATCAAGAAACAGCAACACGCTGTAAAGACAGAGTCTACCGCTGTGCAGCATTATTTGAACAAACAGTTGGATAAAGGACACTTCCAGCTTCCAAATGAAAGAACAAGTGGGGATAACGTCCCCTTTTATATGTGTTTGGTCTTGTACTCAATTTTGTTTTATGAATCACTTCTCATTAAAAGAACAACAACAACGGAAATGGACTTGTTTTCTTCCAATTGCCACAAACCTGTTTGTATCACTGGTCTCATTAGAGCCCTTTGACAACTCCTCTGGCTGCAACAAAAACCTTTTTACAGGGTTTGACTCATCTATTGTTTTCAGTGCAGAGTATTCTCAAATTCAAAATGATGCACTCTTGAGGTTAAATTGAATTCTGTGCCCACTTTGGTCAGAAAAGCTTCACTCTCAGGACTGCAGAGAATTGCCTCCTGAGTGGTATCTGATATTGTGTTCACTAAGAAGCATGTGTGTGGTCATATGCCGTAGAGAATACATAATGGAGAGTGGCATTTGCAAAACAAGTGATTGACCTTGATCTATGATATGATGATGTCATACAGGGCCTGGGGCCGAAGTGCTGCAGTTTTCCCGTTCATCGACAGTATCTGACTTGCTTCTGCTCTAATGTGTTTGGGCACAAGTTGCTGTGAGACAATGTGTATCGACCTTTCAAGAAAAAACATTAGTTTAGGTCACATAAAGTCAAAATGTAATTGTAAGATAAAAAAAAAGCGCTACACAGTGATTGGTAGTCTTGCTTATAATTTGTATGAGATCTCTGATACCGATTCATGAGGCTCCTGCTGCTCTCCCAAAAGAATGAAGGTGTATGACTCTATTTGTGGGGCTTAAATATATAATATGCAATAATTCTATATTAAATCAAAACGACCACATTTATGTTTTTACATCTTCTTCACTTGTAATTACATTATCCAAAATGTTTCCAACAATGTTAAAACCCAAAAGAAATCCTCTATTTTATCCAAGACATTTCATTTCGGTCGCCTTTTAATCTGCTTTACGCGTGACTTTGCCCATCTCTAATATAACCTCTGGAGAAAATGACAAAGAAAAACACTCAACGCTTTAATATAGACCTCATCCGTGAGCATGATTTGTGCCATCATCAATGATGGTAAAGACAACAAGTCCCAACTCACGCTGCTTCATGACATGCTCAGACTTTGAACAATTTTAATTGTGAAAAAATGAAAACCTGTGATCTGAAATATGATATATTTTGATGTTAAAAATATTATTGTTAAAAAAATTATTAAAAGACTTCAAATTCACACTTACTACTGCCTAACCACAGTTGTTGAGGGATTTATATAAGCCCCTTTGAAAAGTAATTTGGGATCGTGCAGATATTTGGGACAGTAATGCTTGATTTAGTCTTCTTTCCAAAATACACACTATTTTGTAACAATTGTATCTTCTTGCTGCTTGTAAAGGATTCACCAACAGTTTTAACCAGGGCATGTAGGTCACTCATTAGCTCACTGACACCCTCTGGGTTAAGTGGCGACTGTAAGTACCTTGTGGAGTCTCCATTCATGACTAACCCCCGTCTGTGTTGCTGCCCACTGTCCCCGGCTCCCACAGACGTCCATCCAGACATGACAGCTGTAGTGCATACTGAAGCCTGTGGTTCACCTTTGCACTAGCAGATTTCAGAAGTTGGCATGTATTCCGTTGTACCCTTGACTTTCACTGAGATTAGTGCAGACAAGCTCAAAAAAAGATTCCATACGGCACAATGAGGACAACGTAGCACCACACCACCAGGGCCTCTGGCCCCCTGATGTCTGGTGGGTTCTAGTCACGGTGATTCACTGGTGAGACTAGTCGTGCCTCCAGCTGTGCATCTAATGAATATTAAAATAAATTGTTTAGAGATAGAGAGATCTGACTCATTAAGACTTTATTTTTGCCCTGCTGCATACCTTCTCTTGACTTTTATCAAATGAGACAGTTTACATCTTGCAGAAAGTTTCCTAAATGTCACATGTCACTGTTTCCTAACATGCAAAGCTCTTGGCATTTCAATTTTAAGTTCAGTGAAATGGATTTTGAACGTGGCATGATTGGAGATTAGCATATTGTCCTCTCCATGGTAATAAAATGTCCCTTTTTAATTTGGAAAATCTACCGTACCACAGGTCAACCATAGCTACGTGAAGATCACTTATACAGCATTAGAATAATAACACAATTTAATTAAACACTGTTCTCAGCAAAACACAGTTTGTTGTAGGTCGATTGTTGGCTAATATTAGGCTTTTGTTTTAATCCCCTTGGTATAACAGATGGATTGGGTTCGTCCACAGGACAGAGGAAGACGGTGTATAGAGGAAAGTGTCAACAGTTCTGTAAAATGCTGCATTTTAATTACATATTTTTTATTAAATTAATTCAAATCAAGCCACACGACCTGAGCAACTGAAATCACTGCCGGTGGCCGGAACTGCTACCTGCGTTGGATTTGATCTAATTTTGCATTCTGCTAACCAGTTTAATTTGATTTGATATGAAAATTGACAGAGATTGTGTTTTTTACATCTTTAACCAAGCACATCACATGTAAACACCATTCATATGCACATATATAGACCAAGTAGACTTCTCCCACTACTTTGATTCTTTTTAGTAATTCACACTGATAAATATGACTTGGCGCCTTAGTCAGACATCACACTGAGCAGATGGGTGTTGGACACAGCCAACATGAAATATTTGCTGTGTTCATTTTGGCAATGACACTTGATGCCACAAAGTCCTTGTTTGTGTGTTGTCTAAGATTCCTCAAGTGTGTTGCGTGACATGATTTTGCGATCATTCCTAGAAGAAGTCCTGTTTGCGCCTCATGAGCCGGCGACTGCCTGCAGGCTGGCTGCCTTGATTTTGTAGGTCATATCCACTGTATTAAATATCTATCACTCAGATCTGCTTTTACGTTTTCCTTTTAAAGCGTCTAAGTGACTGAAAACATATTACTTAGCTGAGCTTGGATCTTTATCCCTTGGTCACTTGTGGACACTTGGATGACTTGAACTTCTATACGTTATTCTTCAAAGTGCTTCTTAACGTAATGGATCCGAGATAGGTTCCCCAAATCAGTTTGCAAAAAAGCAGTGGCAGTGGAGTAAACAAGGAAGAGGTCAGAGCCGCTGACATTTAGCTTTCAGCTTTTTAAGGTTCCTCTCTGGATTCACCCTTGCAGAAAAATCGATTCGAAGTGCAAGAGATTTTACATGGATGACATGAGACAGACAGACCTGCACAGGTTCAACCATGAATGTAAATTGGTGAAGTAAGAGATAGCTGCTTGGCTTGACTTCTGGCCTGGCTTTTTGTTCCAGCTCCCCACAGCGAATCTTATAATAGACCTTCTTTTACACAACACATTTTTGTGTTTTCTTGAGAGGAGGTTTGGGTTAGATACTGTTTTTTAGTGATTATACTTTTCATTTATTGGCTGTTTAATTGTTATTTAATGTCAAATTTCCTCTTGAGTGACACTGAGGTTCTTTCCTGTTTAAAAAGTCAGCCAGATTAATGTCTTACATGCATTTACTGATCGCCTTCCCTATCTTGTCTTGATATCATTCTCAAGGTCATTTCCAAATCAGATGCACCGTATCCATTATTCCAGCGGTTTTCTCTAACACTTACATGAATCACATAATGGTCTTGATGGTCCACGGTGGCCAATAAAGTCAATATAAGATACGTGACTGCGTTCATCTACTATCTCATTAGCTCAGTGAAATTATGTATTTATGACTTGTCACCATATAAAATGTTCCCCCTTGGGATATAACAGTTTAATGTACTATGATTCAAAAGCACCACAGAGGGCAGCCTCCAAAGTGACCATACAGTTGAATGGAGTACAGAGAATGCTGGGTATGAGCACCAAACTAGATTTTAACAATATATTACTGCACTGATTTGATATATTTATTGTACAGTTTTTTAGAGCTGTTTCAGTGTTAAGGCTTTTGTTTTCCTTTATACATACTAGTGGGCCTCAAAACGCCTCAGTGAAAATAATATAGAAATCCCAACTGGTTTCCAAATATTTTCCATTTCGCGATCATCAGACCAAATTCTAGTTATGCCCAATTCCCCATCTCCCCATATCTGGGCAATTTCCACTGATGAAAGCTGTTCCTGTAGATATTCTCTTATCATTTTCATCCAGCTCTGTGACTGTGACTCTAGGTTTGACCTTTATTTTGTCCAACAATATTAAAATAAACACAAGCTGCTCTGCCATCTTAAATAACCCCAAATGCAACACAGTAACTCAGATTATGAACTCCCTTTGAGACGCTCACTGTCTGGTCAACTGATAAAATCAGTTACACACTTTGTGGCATTTGCAAAAACATCTAAATCGCATCTGTGGTGCTAACATTCAGTGAATGAGCTAAACATGCCCAGTGGACAGAGAGCACTGCAAACGGCAGGGTTGTTTTCAGCAAATCTGGCACCTGTGTCAGTGTCACACATGCTTGCCAGATTTCAAAGCAGCGAAGAAATCTAATTGTGAGTTTCAGAGAAAGGAGGAGGGTTGCTTTTGATTATTTCTCATTTATTTGTATGTCTTTTTCTAAACAGGAGACATGCCCTCCCTCTTTATTTCTTCTCTGGAGACGACAGAGATTCAAACCTTAATTGACCCATTTCATTTTCTGAGCAGTATACCAGGGTACAGAAAAAAACTATTTGATGAACTACTGAAAAACTTCAGTTCTAAAACCTTGATCCCTGATTTGTAAATAAGACAGGCCGGGCAAACATAGCCAACAACTGACCATGTATCATGTAAACTACACTTTGGCAAAATTATGCTGGGTTCGGAGAATAATTTTGAAATGATGATCAGGATCATTCATGTTGGCTTGGCGGATGGTTTTACACTGCACATGCCTGTAAACAGTGAAATAAAGAAATAGCCATGTATGCCAGGGACAGGGGAACACATAAGTGCAGCTTATATTCACGACATCGGTGTCTGCTGCACGCTCATACCTGTAGAGGTTCCAGTCGGTCGTCTCATTCCAAGCTAGAGCTGGATTGTTTTGACCCGATTTCCTCTGCCTTCCTCTCTACTCTGATAAATAATTAGCCAGCCCTTTTCATGTAGCCGCAGCTGCTTAACTGAAATCACATGGATGAGCGACTGGAAGGAGATAAAATGTGCTCAGCTGGGCTCCACGTTACTAGAAAACCAATACTGCAGCTCTGATATTTGAAGATTCCAACATGTTTGCTCGAGTGGAAAGACATTTAGGGGAATTCAGTAGTGCCTGTAATTCCAAACACACACACACACACACACTCACAGACACACAAACCTGAACAGGAAGAAGAACATATTCAGCTTTCAGTTTTTGTCAGAGACTCAGCTTTCAATTCCGTCAGCATACGTCATTCTGCGTACGTCTGATGGAAATTCCTTTTGTGTTTACTGTCCACCTGTTTGTAGAAAAGGGACCCTTAAAATCAGGATGTGAATGTTTGCATGATAGGAAGCTGAAACTAAATGCGGAACAGGCATTTCTGTGACAAAGGAAGTTGTATGAGAGGTAGTTTATTTGCAGGGCCTTCAGGATGGCCAAAGCAAATAAAAACTGTGTGGAGTGTGACAGCTACTATGATCTGGATCCAAATCCTTGGCGTCAGTCGAAGTCCAATTTCAGTTGTATTCAAGGGTCTTTAATTGAGGGTCATCTCCCTGCACACGTTATCACTTTGGCAAATGCAGCAGAGAGGATTACAGGAGTCTGAGTCTGAATTTAAACAAGCCTCTTGTCTGATGGAGTGTTGGGTAAGTGCAATCGTCATCCTATGAAATTCTTAATACTTTTTTAATACGTATTCATGTCCTGATGTTTGTCTCACATCAACTAGATTCAATCAAAACATTTCACATTTCAAGTCAGGACTTTCTGACTTCCGTGCATTATAAAAAATACTGCCCATCAATGTAGACGGTCGATATCAAAGTTTCATCTCCACTTGGCATTTCTCCTTGTTGCTTCTTTGTCTTATTTCTTCCCCCACCTTGTCGTGGTCTTTATGTCACCTCGGGAGAAGAAAGGCTTTCACTAAACCACAAGACACCTGTGTATGATTCGTCTATTTTTATTATCCACATTCAATATTCAAAATACATAGTCTTAATTTAGAAGCTCTCAGGATACAATCTCTGACATATTACAAGATAATACCTTTTTTCATGCATCATGATGCAAATGGAAGCATCCAGATGTAGTGGTAGGAAGACTGGGTGACAGGAAGTAAAGGAGAAAAGACATTAGGACCAAAGGGAGAGTGATGAGGACAAGCAAAGAGGAGCGAAGTGGGACAAAAGAGACGAGAGAAACTAAATTTTATGAATTAGGAGAGTAAAAGACAGGAAACCGCACGACATGGTTGGTTTGAGACGTAGAGATTTTCAATCAAGATAACGATTCATGGGCCATCGAAGCTTGACGTTCCTCCGAGAGAGTGAGGGTCAGATCGGATGAGCTTTCGATCAGAACAAGACTTTCCTACAATTATATGACCTGAACAAAATAAATCCAACTGACTTGACAAATCCCGGCAGTTTGCCTGTGTGTAAAGGTATATTATCAGATAAAGTTCTATTAATGTAATGTTAAATAGTGTTTGGTTAGTTATAGAATCACTAACTATATGAGCACCAGGGTTTCGTCTATTTATATTTTAACCTTAATCATATGGCCTTCAGATAGAGATCCTGAAATTGAAGTGCTTTTTAAAATCTTTTATTGTTTTAGTTTTTTTTTAAATTGCATTAAATGTGTTGTGTGAAATGTATAGCCTGCTGCAGGGGTATGGTTTATAATGCATGAATTTAAATATTGAATTTGCTTTACATGAGTGCTAATGTCTGACTTGAACAGTTTAAGCACTTTGCATTATTAAAATGTGTGATATTTCTTCGCTAAGGAGATACAAATATCACACACTCTATTAAGGTTTTGTTTTCATCTCAGCTTGTTTGTCTGTCTGATAGTTGGCACAGTTACACAAAAACTACTGGCCTGCTTACTACATAACTTTGTTAAAGGATGCGATATGGGTCAGGGAAGAAAATGTGTTTTCATAAGGGCACTGTTTGTTCATGATGGAAGTAGGCGCCCCCTAATTTTTACAATATTGCAGATCTTATAAATTGATCTCTGTTTTAAAAGCTCATCTTCACAAAGCAGTCCACTTCATTTTATTGATTATAGCCCAAACACATAATCACAAGGATCGTGTTTATACAAGTAGTTGCAACCTCTGCAGTATTTACAAGTGAACACTTCTTTTTAATTGATAATAAAACTTCAATGCGGCACATTGATTGCAAAACGTGACTGTGAGGATGTTTAAACACTTGGCCAGATGTCAGCCTGTAGAAGGAGCCAGATATTGAGCGAGAGATCAATTCCAATTAGTCCGTGTGTAGTAGGCCCGTCCCGAATACCATTTTGGGGGCTTGGAGGCTTCAGTGAGAATTACCATCAAATATTCGACGCTTTGACAGTGTGGGGGAGTGGGAGGTGGGACAAAAGTCAGACTAAGACATTAGACTTGGATCGCGTGCAGCATTTTAGCAGCTGCACTACGACAAAGCTATTACTTCCTCTTTTTGGGGGATTTGGAGGTCATCTCGATTCATTTGGGAGTTTTTGCAGATGACTTTCATTTCAATAGAGTTAGTTGATAGTTGTGATGAATAAAAACAATCACATAAAATTAAAAATATCTAACAGATAAATTAACATTGATCCATACTTCCTATTCACCATTTCATGAACTATTGGGTTTTGTTCATATTCATATTTAGACTAGCATTTGGAAACTGATTTGGATGCTGATTACCATGGCAACAGACAGCTTTGAAGCAATTGGGTCAGCCATGATATGTACTGTATATTTATCAATCAGTTATGTTGACTTTTGAAGCAGTGCATCTTGGATGAATCTTGTCCTAGTGAAATTATTTATGTGTATGTATATGAAACTGTAGCAGCATTAATTATGTTTTACTTCTGTTTACCAGTATATGGGAATAATTAAGGTTTAATACACTATGCTAAGCAGATCAAGAATTTCATCCATCATAGATCTCTGACCTATCTTGTATGTTGAGCTATTATCTAATGGGTTTTCAGGTTCACTATGGATTCTCATGCAATTCTTATGATGTCAGAGCACGGTTGGCTAGCTGCATTTAACGTCCATTAATGGATGTAGTGGCTGGGAGGTGGTTGTCCTTGGAACCACAGATGAGGAGACTGTGCATCTGAGAGTTAGGAGGAGGAGGTAAATGGAGTTGGACAGGAGATGTTGTCAACAGCTCTGTTGGGATGTACACGGCTGTCAAAAGGGGCGTGTGCAATTAGTGAGCCTGGTCCCCTGAATGTCCCGGCGGTGTAAAGACGCAGTTCTCAAAAGCTGTTACAGAGTCGTCTCGGCATTGTCTGGAGTTGCCCTTTCACACATGCAGCATAAAAAACTGAGTGTCCATGTGATATGTTCTCATCTATTGTAAATGCTCTGTCTGGTTTAGGTGAGCTGTGGGATCTGTGCAGAGCAGGAAGGTGACAAGCGCAGTTCAGCTGTGCTGCAGGAACGAGGGGTAGAAATGTCACGACTACTCACACGTTACTGGACATTACATGGACTTACCACGAGGAAGCTGGCAGAGTAAAGTCTGTTTAATGTGCTATTCAGCGGATTCAGACATTTGCATTCACACATACAGCCCCTCTGGGTAATGTCTAGAGAATGTCAGGTTGGTAGTTAACGTGTGAAAGCAGCCAGAGAATCAGATCAGAGAATCAGCGGAGGGACAACTGGTCTGTCTGGTAGAGACGCTGGCTCTGAATAAACATAAACAAACGATCTTAGTAAGATTTCATGAATTCCGCAGATTAGAAGGACGTCTCTGGTTGGTCGGTGTCTGTGCAACAGCTTGTGTCACCGCCGGCTTAAAGCTGGCTGCTGTCTACTCTGTACCACTTTGGATGAAGGAATATGAAACGCAGAAACCAAACTGCCTAGTTTGCATGAAATCTATTCATAGGCACCATTGTTGAACTTTCTACACCAGTCACTTCTCTGCTGAGAGGTGTAGTCTTTGTCTTTTCTTCAGCCCACTTATTACCGTGCACTGTTGCCATGCTGTTTTTCAAAGTTAAGTGAATGTCTCCTCAGCACGTTTTTCCCACAAAACCTTTCAAAAGAGAAAGGTTCGGTGGGTGTTTTCATTCCTGGCGGGAACAATTCACTTGTTTTTGAAACCCCGTAGAATGGCCTCATTCGGGGGCCCCTGTGCCCTTACGTCTCATGATTGACAGCTGCCCTTGACTCCTCCATTGTATCTCACAGGAGGATCATGGATGTTGTGGTCTTGTGAGGGGTGAGGGCTGATGAAACTGCCAGAGACGTGGCAGGCTGGCATTCTGTTCTCAGGGGATGGCAGCACTCTCACAGAAGGGTAATTACCCGAGCGTGGGGGAGATGGGCAAATGAATCGATTGCAGCACCTCTGAATTAATTATGGTCCACGGAACCTGAACAATCCACAGGCTGCTTCACAAACGAACCCAGAACCATTCACAGAGCCCAAATGACAAATGTGAATACACATGCTGTTTCTATTTGTGAACTGTGTTGAATTTTAAAGGGGAGGTTTTTCGTATTTGTTTTCAGCACCACTGAATTAAACATGCTCCAAGGAATGGGAACAATCCACAGGCCGCCCACGCCATGAAAACCCTCTGCCGTCCAGAGGGGATTTAATACGCACAGGATTTCCATGCATGTAATTTAACTGAAATTTGAAGATGATTCACAGATTGATCTCTGAACTGCTGAATTACACATGCTTCAAGGAATGGGGACAATCCAAAAGCTGCATCCTTCAAAACAAGATAAGATCCAGCACAATCCACTGGATACTTTCCCAAAAAAACATTATCATTACAGTGTCCTGAATTTAAATTTGCGCTCGTGTTTTAAGCTAATGTTTAAAATCCCCATCCGATTTGCAAGATTTAGAGCTGTGGACAAAAGGTCTGTCCTGTGCCTCCTGTCTGCCCTTTTAATCTTCTTTAGAGTTTCACTAGCGTCCGTTTTTTAATCTGGACCTCTGGCTGGTTTCCCTCTCTGGTATGATCTTCATTGTTTTTCGCTGCATGGCAGAAGAAACCTTTGTAGATTTTAATTTGCTTTTTGGAAGCTGTCTCGTATTTTTGGTTATGTTTATCATTTGAGAAAATCATTACTTAATTATCCTTGTCTGGAGTTCGTGTCGCTAACCTTGTAATTCATTCAGAATGAGAGTGTTACAGCTGTGCACCGAAGCAGGTCTTCTCTCTCTCCCTCTGTCAGTAGTGAGAGAAAATGGCTCAGTGAGTGACAGGCTGAAAAGTGGAAGCAGAGCTGTGTATCACAGACCTCGCTCATGCAGTTCAGACAAGTTGAGGTATTCTATATGCAGTGTGTGTGTCTTTGACTGGCACCACTCATGTCACAATGTGACCCCTCTCGTCAAGCTCTCTTTTGGGACTTGTCACAATCCACTTACCACTCCGACATGAATGGCTGAGCTCGTCCACTGAGCTTATTTTTCCCTTAAGGGAGCCCTGCATGGAGTCAAAATGAGGGCCATTAATATCGTGAGCTTTTGAAACAATTCATTTTATTCAAACATCCTGCAGTTGTGTGTTACCTTTTGTGTGCATTTAAACAAATTGCATACACGTATCTGAAAATGTGAATTTGGAAAACATTCTTTGCAATTTCAGTTTTGTAGCTTAACAAATATTTTGTGCATGGGCGGAAATATTTTGTGCATGGATATTAAGTAGAATTTGCTTTTGTGCAAATTTTTTTAAATGAATCGAAAACCAATTTTACGATTAAAGAATAAAGTGACATAGTACATACAATATAATGCCTTTGGTATGTCTATTATATACAGTATTATGAATAATTAATCTGATCTGATCTAAAATCAAATGACTACCGTATATTGTGAATATAATATGAAGTAAGTAGCGTTACACTCAAAGAAAAAAGTGTAAATTCCTTGTGTCATTAACATTTCCACTTGTTTGATTGAGCCTGATTTGATTCTGTAGATAGGAGGGCAGAGCACATAAAGAACGTGTGATTCCTCTTCCTGTGATGCTGTTGAATGATTTCATGGCTGTACCTACTTTGAGAAAACAACCTCCAGTCACACATACAAAACATCATCAGAGAAATACAAACCATGACAGGTTTTCCCTTAGAATTGGACTCAAACACAGAATATTAGATCTTTTCTGATAGGCAATGTACGTATTGTGTCTCTTTTGAGCACTGAACGATCTCTGTGGGGCTCAAAACTCGGACAGGGGTCTCGAGTGCTCCAGGTCAGCACAGGGAACTTGATGATGACGGTAAAGAAGCCTGGCTGACAGGAAGGAATGGCGTCCCATCTCCACGCTACCCCTTGTGCTCTGAGGTGACGTGTGGACCACCGCTGTGTAGCCAGGCGGAAAGCTGCCCTTTGCGGCATGAGCTGCCTGGGCCCTTTGGCTCCGCGCAGAGAACGCACCCCGGCACCACCTCCGCCATCCATCTGCAGCTCAACATAATCTGCAGCCTCCTGCCGCAGATCTGACACTGGCATTGTTACTTCCTGCTGCTCTGGAGTCAGTGGTCAGTCGCTAAAGATGAAGATTAGAGACGATTAGACAAAGATGCTGAGGGGTTATTTTTCCTCGCTTAATCTCACTAATACTACAAGCAAACCAGGTCACTACCCTTGATACTTGCTTGATGCCTCAAGGATGTGTGAAGATGCCTTTGTTGATGTGTAGAAACACTCCAGCAGTGAGCAGAAGAGGGAAGCCCTGCTGGTGCTGCTTCTTCTTGTTCTGGATCTCCTGGATTTTCTGTAACTTCTTCTGCTAAACTCGACTGAAATGTAATAGGATACCGTCGTTACCGGGTTCACAGAGGTGTTCTTATCATCCCTACTTTTGCGCATTGAAAATCAATATTTAGTTTCCACTTGAATGTCATATTTCACTTTGCAACTCTCCATCACTCCCCATAGCACTGGATCATTGGCTCATCAGTAAGTGGCTGATGAGCATTGATGTTGAGTTACTATTTGCTGCCACCTGCTGGTACTTGGACATGTTGGGTTTAAAAAGCCTCTGATTCATAGGACTTATTCATGTCTGTTCAACATTCAGACATTAATTAGTTGACATGTTTATGCTGTTGGTCAGTTTTTAAGAGAATATTTTATTTATTTTGTATATATATTTAGATGGTTGTTAAAGAGGGACAAGAGGGATGGGACTGAGTGAGCCTCTGTAGTCCTACCTTGTTGTTAATGTTTGTATTCGATTTGACCTACTTGGCTGTTTTGTTTGCGGAGGTTTATTTTTGTCTTATGATATACACACTCTCCAGGCAACAAACCAGAGAGCGATGTTTGAGAATAATTCAAAAAACGATCAACAAGCAGAAGCTAGACTGCAGACAGAGAAAGCAAGAAAACTGATCATATTACTCCCATTTTTTATGTTTTTACGGTGGCTAACTACAGAACAGTATTAGATATATTTTTTCATTTCATGAATCAAGTTGAAATGTTGAGTAAAGACTTGACCTTTCATGATTTAATTCAAACTTTAAACAACATATCAAACTAATAATGTTGGCACATATGACTGCTCGTTACAAAATACAGTTTGATGATTAGTGGTGATTAAGATTGTCTGTTCAGGAGAAACCACACAAACCTGAAAAGATGGAACAATGGCAGCTGGCATCAGCCACTCCTCTAACTGGATTGAATGGACCCGAGGAGTTGACATTTTGACTTTTATTGTCCTCTGATAACCTCCATAAACCCATTAAATTGTGCTGATCTGGATCAGGGGGCGGATCCAGGGATTTTTATTCCCTTTGTATAAATTTGCGAGATCAATGTGTTTTTTATATTTTCACCATTTTCTCAAAGAATAATTCACAGATGTTGACTTAAGAAATCTAGCACGTTAAGTAGACTTATATCTACGAGTTTATGAAACGTGGAGCAGCTGGATGGAGTTATAGGGAACGGTTGGGCCTTGGCGGAGGTATAAGCTCTATGGAGTTCATTCTAGTTTAGTTTGATTTTATTTTCTTATGCCTGACCCAAAGATGTCATAGCTACCAGTTTGCTAAAGAGCAGATTTTAATGTTTGTATTGTTACCTTTAAAACCTCATGCCTCATAGACTACATTGTTGAAATTAACCCATAACAACTTAAACACAGTCTGAGCTCCAGGGGCTGGAACCTACTCACTCTTCCCATAAATACACACATACAGACTATGTGTTCATTTCAGAAAAGGCTCAACTGAAAAGAAAGAAATCTCCATATGGGCAGAGTGATGCATCATCGGTCAATATTTAACATCTCTTATAAAAACCATATTGGCCTGACGCATCTCTTTAAGGCTCCTGCAGACATAAACACTCAGGCACACTCTCACACAATAAGAGGTGGTGGTTTATTTGAACATGTGAGTCAGCCGGTCCCTGTGGGCCGCAGCTGGAGAGGGTAGAACAGCCCCACCCAGCAGCGTCATGTGTGGTTGCTACTCCCCCCCCACCCACCCCCCCAGCCTTCCCTCAACCAAACTCCCCCTGGTTTGAGCGTGGTGAACACCCCTCCCCTTCACTTCAGGATGTCCTCGTCCTCCCCTCGCTGAACTCAGTTGAGTTTCAGAACTAAGCCCTTCACTTACTGCAGCGTGGAGGAGCCGAGGAGCAGCTAGTGCTGGGGGAGCTACTGTTGGCAGCCGGTTGCCGGTTTGTGGTGAGTGTATTTTTATGTTTGCACTGGAATGTGGTCCTCTGGTTGGAACTGGTCGTTTTCTGAAGATTCATTAAGTGGAACATTTCTGCTTATTTAGACATGTTTCAGAGGACAACTTTGTGAGCTGATCTTAAGCTTTCCGTTTGAAAAACTTAACTTTAAAAACAAGTCTGAGATTGGTCTCATGTGATCTTTTGAAACTTCATTCAGAAGTCTGTTTAAGAACTCTAGTCTTTTATGGCTAAGTCAGTGATGTTTATGAAATGAGATTCTATTCAACTAAAGTTATAAAGGGACAGTTGATCTAGATTAAGTTAGCAGATTTATTTACAGATGTATGACAAGGTTTTTGTGTTTGATATGGTTTTCAACTTGGGATTCCTTTTTACCAAAATAAGGACGTCAAATGGGAAATAATGTACTTTACTGTCTATTTGTTTGTTTTTAAATCTCTGTTTTGCCGTAATATGTTCAGATCAGTCCAGATGTGGACCGTGGAAGAGAGTTTCTGACGAACTGAATTCATGTTTATTCTGTCTGCATATTTATTATCAAAGAAGTTGTTAATCAAGGAAACTTATGCTCTATATAGCTTCCGATAATCTTGGTCTTGATGTCTGAGGCCAGTGCTGCTTTCGACAGCTTTGTTTCAAAGCAGCATAAATCCAAAGGAATTAGTTGCTGATACTTTGTGACCCAGTTCTTGTCGCCTTCAAGGATGAGACGGGACAGAGAAACTGTAAAAACACTCATTAGCCCCTTTGGGCCCTGGGGGCATGTGGATCTTTTGTCTGCCTACGAGATGCTGAGCGCCTGAGAAATGTGACACTGCACTCTCCTCTTCTAGCCTCTGTGGTTTATGTCTCATGCTGGAGTTTTGGCTCACAGACCATTAATTTGGAGACAAGCACGCTGGAATATTTCCCCCCAGAAACAACCGTTCTGCAAGATGTTCTGGCACGAGAACGGAACATGTGCTGTTTATTTGATTCAACAATCGGGGGCATTTTGTTGTTCACATGCATACGCTGTGTTTACATTCATCTGTAAAGGAGGACATATGCAGGAGCCGTGTATAATAGGCGCTCGATATCATGTGGCCGTGTCACAATAGGCTGTTTATGTGGATCAGCGTCCGTCTGAGGCAGAGGAGCTGCAGCAGCCAGGCACAGCGCAGAGCGTCTCACTCAGCCTCAGCCTCTTTTCTGACTGTATGAAAAGCAGCCGGATTTCAAGGCCTTTTTCGACCCCAGGGCACGTCATTTACCAAATGAATGGCTCTCTTTACTGGACTGTTGAGCCTGTCACAGTCTATCATGCCACGAGACAAGTGAGCCCCACAGTATTAGTTTTCACTGCAGAGGCTCATTTGCATACCTTCAGGCTGTGGTATGATTTACACATAATAATAATGATGATAATGATGCATTAAACAGTTTGCTGGGTAGTCGGACACAACTTGTTTTTGTTCTTCCAGTCTTAAAGAATTATGAGTAACAGACTTCCCTCATGTTGCGTTACCCACAGTCAAATCTCTCTTTATTTTATTTGTTATATTGTCTTTAATTTGTTGCATAAGTCGTGATTCACTTATTCTCGCAGCTGCTGCTCACACAGCAGCAGAACATAATACTAAAATTGGACACTTGATTCAATTCAACTTCATTTATCACATTTTTTCTCTGTAAGAGCAATTTTATGCAGCAGCTTGTTATCGCAAATCAAAATGTGCACCCAGACCCAAAGCAGAAGAGAAAGAAAGACAGACAGACAGAAAGAAAGAGACTAAACTGTAAAGAAGTAATATCTCAGCTAGTGAAAAAGCTGATATCGATAGCTGATAGCTATATATCGTGTGGGGGAGCTGAATCCAATCCAAGCTGACATTGGGCGAGAGGTGGGGTACACCCTGGACAGGTCGCCAGTTTATCTCAGGACCAACGTAAACACATTAGAGTCTCCAATTAACCTATAACCCCAGTCTGCATGTCTTTGGACTGCGGCAGGAAGCCGGACGACCTGGACAAAACCCATGTAGATACGATAAGAACATACAAACTCCACACAGAGAGACCCCAAACAAACTGTGAGGCAAGTGGCAACATTGCTAACCGCCGCACCACCAAAAGAGTTAAAATGGGACTTTCTATCAATACATGTATGTTAATGGAGGATCACGTGACAACTAGGAGCTGCTCTTGGTGACTTCTTTAGTGTGGTTTTCTGGCCCATTTCTTTACTGTTATGGTTCATTTTCAAACGCCTCCTCTCCTGACACAGCAGGCAGGTGCCTTCAGTACAAAGCTCTGAGCGCTACCCCCCCGGCAGCACGTAAAGACAAAGTAATCTGGTTTAAAATGCTTCTTCATTGAGTTGATTCTGGTCTCAAATGTCACTAGGTCATACAATTCAGCACATTTTTCTGAAATGATTAATGTCATCTTCTCACATGGCGAAAGGCACGTACCTTCAGCTCACACAATGGTAGGAAACTTCTCCAGGAGTTTTTGCTCGGTGTCAAGACACAGGCTCCTCCGACTGAGTGACTCCGCTCCTTGTGATTTACGGTAGACTGAGCCGCGGCCTCCTGAGCCGACTCCTGATCCCTGCAGGAGAGCTGAGTGAGAGCTGCAGCTGCGTCACACGGTGCTTCCTCTGGCCAGGGGGTCAGGTCTGAGTGGGGCTGAGGAGGTGGAACGGGTCAGTGGGCAGGAAGACAACAACCCCACCATGTTAGAGGCAATATCACAGCAGGATGTCTCTGATGCTTCTACTCTTCTGGTGCTTTATCCTTTGTTTCCTGTCTGTTAGTGTTAGTGCTGGCCATACTGAAGCTTGAAACAATGGCTTATCATGGCAGTGGTCAGTATTTACAGCGCTGGTACACTATATGGCATCGTTTTCCTCTTCTGGTCTGTGCTTATATCTTTACGTGTGTCTGACTGCTTCTTATCTTTTGCAGGATGGCTCAGTGGGGAACTTTGATGACCTGGCGCACGAGTACTCTCAGTATTACGGCACCTCCCTGACTGACGTATGTGACAGAATGGAGGAGCTGCGCAAACGCAAAGTGGTGAACGATACAGAGATGGTAAACTTCATGTCATCACTGAATGACTTTAGTACTTTCTGCAGTCATCTTGAAGTTATGCCATAATTCCTGTCGAAGTAATAGTTTGACATATTTTGGAAAAAGGCAAATACGAATGTCAGGAGATTCTCCTGAGTTCGGTACACATCTGGAAGCCTTTTAAAAAAACGGATACCCTGTCTTCGTCAGAAAGTGACACAATCCTCCTACTGCCACCTATAAAACTCACTAATTAACACATTCTTGTGTGTTTATAAAGTCTAGCTGTTTCCCCCTTTTTCCAGACCTTATAGTCAGCGTAGACAGCCAACTGTTGGCTGTAACCACATACAGAAATTAAAGCACTTTTAACTCTTGGCAACAAAATACTTTGAAATGTTGAACTATTTCTTTGTCTTATTACTGCGACAAATAAATACCAAATGAAGAAAACATAGGTTTAGACACCTGTTCATCTTTCAGCAGAGACCATAGCTGTGTACACCGCTGTTATTCCATTGTGTGGGCTGTCTGATTCAGCGAGACGATTATTATTTCTATTTCCGTGTTATGATGACACTATAATTTACTCCTCGACTTCCCCTGCCTGTGTTTTTCAGGGAAAGGTTGACTCAGCGGCCACATCAGTGCAGCTCCGCTCTCAGATCCAGGTGAGTGTCCAGCTCCTCTGTGTGTCAGACCTCAGGAGAAGGACGACTTCCTTCGTGCGTCAGCAGACAGGCTGATAAGAGCCGAGGAATTGCTTTGTCATGACTGTCCTGAGCCAAACCACGTACAAAAAGTAACATCTGACTGACTGTGGTGCGGAGAACTGACCTTGAGACAGTTCCCGCATGTTACAGAACAGATGTTAAAATATGGTCAAATGTGACCAGTGGAGTGTTTGGGTTTTCCTGCCACCGAGATTTGTATTTTTAAAATGCAACGAAGTACAAACAAGAGGGTTGAAAACAAGTTTTGTTACCTCCTAAATGCTTCAGTCTGTATATTTTGTCTGCTACACAGTTTCTTTGAGGGAAAGGTCATAATTTACAATCACCATTTCTTCTGTATTTATTTATATTCACACTTTTTTCATCTCTTGAAGGAATCCCTTGGACTCAGCAGCACCACGTCCACTCCGGAGACAGAAAGAAGGTACAGAATTATTATTTTTGGAGATGTTGGAGATCCACAAGATCATAGTAATACATATTTACACACAAAATAGATACAAGCATCTGAAACCCACACTTGAGACTATTTTAAGTAGGGTAAATACTATAATGGGTTATAATAAACATATAATTTGTCCGGATAATGTGCAGTGTTGTGGGACGGACTAAATAGTTCTTATTTATTTAAACCATATCAGTTTTAGAAGCAGAGATACCATGTTTCCTCCTGTATAACCTCTGTCGTGCTGTGAACACGTGCGTTTCCTTCTGGAGTCCAGTCACATTTATGAAGCATCTCTGTGTCACCTCTGAACTTCCTTCCTTCCCTCCATTGTCTGTTTTGAAGGATTTGAAGATTAGTCATATTTTTTGTCATATGAAAGTTGAATACGATGAAAGAAATAGACTGATTTGATTAAGTATTAAAAACAGAACATTGCAAATTGAGCAATAGAACATTGTTATTGTGAAATCAGCTGGTCATCAGAACCTGAACAAGAACACAAGAAGGAAATCTTGAAATCTCACTTGCCTGCCCTCTAGTGGGGCCAACACATACTGCTGGAGAAAGCTGATGCCCTCAGAAACAGTATATTGTTAAAGTAAAGATATTTAAAGGAATAATTATTGCATTAATAAATGATAACTTTATATTATGTCTTTTCTTCCTATTTTTTCCCTTATTCACATGTTATCTTGTTCTGTGCTGCAGGAAAATGGGAGCATGTGAAACCTTTTGAGATTGTTACTGTGATAAAGAGCCACACAAGCAAATTAGATTTTCATAAAAACATTCACTGTCTCCCACATAATCTTTTACTTTGTAGAATCTAGTGGAGGAAAGACTCTGACTCAACAATCCTTAAAATGATCCACTGTTTGATTATTACAGTGTTTTGATGGATTTGTTATATATGTGTCTTGATGTAAGAAAAATAGCTGCTCTAAGCACTTTCACCTGCTGGTCTTAGAAAATCAAAAAAAAATTGTGTTTGACAGATATAACTGATATTTTTAAACGAACAAACAACCATCTAGTTCAGTTACACCAGAGTAATACATAGTTTTGGTTTTGTATGACAAGACGGGAAACCCAGATCTGTTTAGTGTCAGGAAAATAAATGACTAAGCCATATAAGAACAATTAATTTAGAAAACACGCACAGAAAATGATATTTTAACAGATCTGTGGTGGGGGAGACCTCCACTTGTCTGTGGACAACACAACCTGCACCGGACACAACAACTGTGAACTGTGAGAGACAGTTGTCCACAACAAACAGCCCAGAGAGATGAAGACAGACAGACAGACAGACAGACAAAGAGAAAGAAAGACAGAAAGAGGGAGGGGGGAAAGTGTGCAGGGAATGCAGAGGCCACGGTAGCGCTGCTGTTGCTGCAAAACCTCCACTGGACATGAAAAGGCTCTATTGTTCCTGCGGTGGCCGTAGAGCACTGACCTCTGTTCATCAGCCAAGAGCAGCCAGTCTTTTTCATCTGTTTGGACTACTTTGATTTGCCTCCACTATGGTGCCACTGTCATGAGGGACAGTGCGCTTTTTGTGATTTCTATTTAGTTTAGTTTTTTTTCCTTTTTAAACTGACGCAAGTTTGGAGGATAGAGAGACATGTTGAGGGAGATGGTGAGATAACGAGGAAGATGAAGAAAATAACTTTGGAAAACAGGTACTGGTCTGTTCAGGGAGTTGATTCACGATTTGAACTCTTCAATTGAAGTAAGTATTTTGTTTCTTTGTAGGTTTCCTGTGCACAAATCCAGCTCTGATGATGGATCATCTGGAGGTAAGATGTTTTTTCTTGTGATCTAAATTTCATAAATGCATCATTGTAAAAAAAAGTGACCTCTCAAATTCTTTCACGCAATATTAAAACCTAAGAATAGTGTTGTTTTGTTTGCTTCAGTGCTCCAGTGTGTGATTGCAAGGATTATTAAATTCAGCATATGTTTTTATTTAATAATAGCAAAAACAATGTGAACTGAATCGTTTAAACATGCCTTAACTTCTTTTTACACTTTAAAGAGCAGTGTGCAGAGGAATATATCATAATTATTATTGTTTACCTCCTACCTACCCTGGTTACCTGTTTTGTTAATTTGCTGTTTTATATATTGTATTTTTTGCCTTGAAATAAAACTGAATATTTGTTTAATGTGCAGGAAAATTGGATGGAAAGAGAAAGGGCAAGTCTATTTGGCAAAGTTTCCGAAAGTCACAGAAGGGAGTGACGCGTCAGATTTCAAAAGGTATGTCGAGTTAAATACACTAGAACCTGCTCTACATGTTGACACACTTTACCCAGTACCACAATACAACTTTTAAAAGCACCTAGTTGTGTTTAATTCTGTTAATGTGTCATGTCTGATCTTTTGCCTCAGGCTCGGGTGACGTCGTTGGTTTTGTGGCCAGTGAAATTACCATGAGTGACGAAGAGCGCATCCAGCTGATGATGATGGTGAAGGAGAACATGATCTCTATAGAGGAAGCCCTGGCACGGGTATGGAGTCATGCATCCTGAATTCTCACAGCTGCTGTTTCATGACTTTAAGAGTTTACTGTGAAAAGACTTTTGAACACCTAATATGATCTATAAAGTTAAAAAAAAACATTATTTGTATAGCTGCTGATGGATAAAAAACATACCTAAACAGGTGGCAGGTTTCACAATCATGTTTACAGTCATCTTTTTTTTTTTTGCAGCTGAAGGAGTTTGAGAATCAAAACAGACAGACGTGCAGGTCTGATCCCACAGAATGGACCGATCCCTCCAGTCCCAGCACAAATGAATCACTCATCTACAGCGTAAGTCTCTAAGCTCCCAGTTTAAGAGCACTTCAGGCAGCGCGTTGGGCCTGAGAGACTCTGACCTACCGATGCCAAGGCTGCCGGGCTGTTGACAGCATCTCTCTCTCTCTCTCCCTGTGCCCCTGTCCCGGCAATGAACCAGGGCCCCTCTAAAGCCCTGCAGCTCAGGGCACTCTCCCAACTGCAGGCCACTGGGCGGACTTCTATTCATCCCTGTCAAAGCGCTAACCCCCCATTGTGCTGTAGTGTGCGGGTGGATTCAGCACAGGGCCCTGTTATGCAGGTCGCAGCTCTTTTATGCACGGGTGGGGTGATTAAGGGGGCTCAGGTTCAGGGCACATTTTTCGGATTCATCTGGATGGCCCAACTATTTCTCTCTGCTCTGTGTTTGTGTGCGTGCGTGCGTGTGTGTTCCCCTATCACTTTCTCATTCTGTGTGATCCCTTGTTGTTTCTGTTATTTAAATTCCATCTTTTGTTGCCATGAGTTTGTTTTTTCTATCATTTTATTTAATTTTCTGGAGAAAACAGTCCTCGTCACCACTTTATTTTCTCACTTAATAGTAAGACCCGAATGTGTTCCACCGGTATTTTCTTAACGACCCTCATTTCTAATTATGGTTAAGGTGATTTCCGAGCAGCTCACATTTTATGTTCCCACGTACAGAAAGCCTTCTCTGCTGTGTTGTGATGCAGAGCGCGTGAGACAGCTGTTTGCATTGCCTTCCCCGTCAGCACTGTGGTTTCCTACCACAGTTTTATATTAGGCTGCAAGTACTTTCCACTGCTGGTTCTTAAAACTGCATCTGTATCTGCAGCAAGCACAGAGCTGAGATACTTTTTATTGTCATACGAGATACTAGAAATAGAACAATTATTAAAAGATACCTTCAAATGTGTAGCTTATGAACTTCCCCTGATTATACAGAGCAAAATTTTGATTAAAGCGTAATTACCTATTATATCCAAAATATTCTTAAAAGTCCTAATTTTTTCTTTCTTCTTTTTTTCTTGCTCAGCCTTGCGACCTGTCAGACAATGATCAAGAAGAATCCGTTACGTTCAGGAGGCTCCATAAACTGGTCAACTCCACCCGGAAGGTGAAGAAGAAGCTGATCAGAATCGACGAGTCTAAGAGGCCTGGAGCAGAGGGTACAAAAACAAACACCCCCGTCACCACTGACTTGATCTCATGAAGCACAAGTGGACGTCGCAGCCATCGTAGTTTTTTAGGTCTTAGCAGAAAACAATGTTGCTAAACAATGTTTTCGCTCTCATTTTATATGATTCTGGTGTCTGAGTGCTGCAGATTCAGTCTGTGGATATTTTGCTGTGCATATGGAAAAGATTAAAAGCAAACAGGTGTTCAGAGTAGGAACATACTGTGTAGTAAAAGTTAATCGTGTACTCGGGCCGCCATAAGGCTGATTGTGATGCTGCGTCTGGAGAAAATATCAGTAATTGTCCGCATCTAATTACAGTTTGACCAAACATATGCTCTGTAATAACAGTATTTAGCATTTCTTTTCACTTGCTGTTGAGTGTGTGTCGGTATAATTTTCACTGATGCTTTTTCGGTGTAATTATGGTAATTTTCCAAAATAGTTTGATGTGCTCAGAAAGTTAACATCCCATAGAACTGGCCTTGGCTGACCTTACTACTGTAGATAGATCAGATATTTACAAAGAGTTTAACTGTATTCATTTCATGAGATGAGTCTGCTACATCACATAATTAATTCCCATGCACTCTTTTCTTTCTACGTACACAGAGGGCCTGACCACAGACGGTCTTCCCTATGAAGATGCCGCCGCCTCCCTGTACTCGGGTGTGCTGAAGAAGCCTGCAGTTTGCCCCATGGACCTGCTGGCTTCGGCCCTGCAGGAGCAGCTCATATATGACCGGGACTCTGACAGCCTGACCACCTCCCCCTCTTCCAGCAGTCTGGACACATGCAGCAGCCAGAAAATCTTCCAGGCCTTCAGCAAGTCCAGCGAGAGCCCAGTTCATCAGGAGGCGAGTGGAAGGGGGGAGGCGAGGCAGGCATGCGAGGGCAGTGCCTCTCCCTATTCTGAAACTGAGGGCTGCAATGAGGAGGAGCTCAAAATCGCTCGCTCGGTGACCGATGGAGAGCTCCGTCACCGTATCCTTAACCCACTCGGCCACCACGGGGTGAGTCCAATCAGAGACTAGCTCTAATTTCAACTTACTACACTCCACCTAGAAAGACCCAATTCACCCACATGTGAATTTCTATGCCTTTGTCATCACCGAAAATCCAGCTGCTCACAGACACACAGTGATCATACATATTAAATCCTCTCCAATCCCTTTTTCTAAATCCTGCAGTAATCACATCAATGCCCAACAAAACAGTGTTCTGTGAACCAATCCCCCCTGAGAACACTGCTCCGCCACCTGCACCGAAATGAAGGCCGACCCAATATGAGATAGAGTTCAGACAATAGTTCAATTCATTACTCTGATAGATGTCTTGACCATCCTGCACGGATATTTCCATGCATATTTATTCTCTAACATTGTCTGGTATTCAGTTCATGGTCGTATATTTTTAACATGTAAATAGTTCTAAGAAATTAGGAATAGCTCATGTGGACCTGTGGCCACCTGAGCTGCTGCAGGACCATTTGGGTCAGATACCCACTGCCAACTGGGGGGTCATGGAGAGACAGAACCAGGAACTACCTCTCCAGACGAACATTTACTGCTATTAAATGTCAAATGTGACACTCATTTCTTGTAATTTGTTTTTTTGATTATTGGTTGGATCTTGGATCTGAGCACTGATTTCTTGGGACTGAATGTTTAGTGGCTCGTCGACACTTTGGGCTTTTAGAGATTCTAATCCTATTTCTTCACATTCTAACAAATAATCTAGTATTTTATAATTGTCACTTGAAGCCTCATTTTTATATAATTCAAATAGACGACCCCACCCTTAGCTACATCACTGATTTGAGGTTTCCCTTGTTTTCACAGAGAGCTTGTAGCTTTGGAGGATTTGACCTGACAAACCGCTCGATGCTCACAGTCATGCCCGGCAGTGACAACACCGTACGTTACTGTCTTTCCTCCTGCATTTCCATCGACTGAATCAAGATGAATGTGTTTGTTTATATACTGCTTCTTTGTATGTAATTCAGAACAAACATGGAGACGGTGGAGTGAGAGACTCAGTAAAGTCTCCACCTACATCACGTATTTCTTTGGGAAAAAAGGTCAAGTCTGTGAGGGAAACGATGAGAAAACACATATCCAAGAGATACAACAGTTCTCTGTCTGAACAGGTGAGAACTGTCCTGATATTACATTAAAATACTGTGGTTTTGACACAATATTTTGAAGGTAATGGGTAATTTTGTTGTTGT
Source organism: Limanda limanda (assembly GCF_963576545.1). Taxonomy (NCBI): domain Eukaryota; kingdom Metazoa; phylum Chordata; class Actinopteri; order Pleuronectiformes; family Pleuronectidae; genus Limanda; species Limanda limanda. The sequence goes on along the minus strand of NC_083647.1, from coordinate 17,431,329 downwards.
TGTTGTCTTCTCTGTATTTCAGTCGAGTCCAGATCGCATATCCAGCTGCCCTCACTCACCTCAGATAGACTCAAACTCTTTGGAGAAACCCAAATTGAAACCAGGAGGGTCTGTAGAGAGTCTGAGGAGCTCCCTCAGTGGGCAGAGTTCAATGAGTAAGTCAGTGTGTTTACAGTGTGTGTGTGTGTTTTGTATGTGTGTGTAGTGTTAGTTTTAACTCGGCCTTGGCTACTCAGACGTCTGGTGTTTATCAGACAAATGTTTAACGGACCATAAATCCCCTCTTGGATCGTCCAAACCTTTTTTTGTAAAACATCTGTCACCTCTCAAAGTATTCTCGAGTACCAACAGAGCCGTGTGGTTTTGTGCAGGTGGTCAGACGGTGGGCACCACTGACTCCTCCAACAGCAACAGAGAGAGTGTGAAGTCCGAGGACGGGGAGGAGGACGAGCTGCCGTACCGCGGACCCTTCTGTGGACGAGCCCTGGTTCATACTGACTTCACCCCCAGTCCCTACGACACCGACTCCCTCAAACTGAAGGTGCCACCAAATAAAAAATCCCCAGTTATGAGCTGATGTCTTCTAAATAAACTCACACCTCATTTGTGGTTTTCCTTTCAGTGCGGCGACGTCATTGACATCATCAGTAAGCCGCCGATGGGCACGTGGATGGGGATGCTCAACAGCAAGGTCGGCACCTTCAAGTTCATTTACGTGGATGTGCTGAACGAAGAGGAGGCGAAGCCCAAAAAAACGCGCAGGAGGAGGCGGGCCCGGCAACCCAAACCCACCTCTGTGGAGGAGCTGCTCGATCGCATCAACCTCAAAGTAATCAAATCCTGTCTCAAGACAACACAAAGAATGATATTTTAAAAAAGAAATTTAACTACTGTGCACATATAAAGCTTCAACCTGGAGGCAGTGAGCTTATCTTAGCATAAAGACTAGAAACTGAAAAGTAGCTGTGTCACAAGGATGAGGAATATATGGATAAACATGTTTATGAGCTTTATATGTGTTTGTTGTAAAAATAGGCTTAATTCTACTCACATGTTAGTTAAGCTAAAAGTGTGTGCTAGCTCAATTTTCATTTCCTCATCTAACTTGCCAAGAAAGTGTACACATGCATTTGCCTAAGACTTTAAATAAGTACTCCTCAAGTAAAAATTCAACAACATTTATCATTTCAATAATATAACTATAAATTTGATTGATGACTTTCTAACAACGTGTGTATTGATCTGTCTGTGTCTCTTCCTTCCACAGGAGCATCTCCCCACCTTCCTGTTTAACGGCTATGAGGATCTGGACACGTTCAAGCTGCTGGAGGAGGAAGACCTGGATGAGCTGAACATTCGAGATCCCCAGCACAGAGCCGTGCTTCTCACCGCTGTGGAGCTGCTGCAGGAGTACGATGGTGAGTCAGGTGACCAACAATGAAACAAGCCGAGTCACTCCGTCTTATTTAGTCATATTTACATAGGACTGAAATATTGCAGCATTTATTAGGACGTACAATCTTAAAGTTTCTCCTTTAAACAAAATGATTTATGAAGTGTCACCTCCTGTTGCTGTGGAATATATGTGGATATCTAATTATATGTGATCCTCTTTTTGTTATAATACTGATAGCTTTTATTTCCAGTCCTTACACACATGTACTGAGGGCTCTTTTTGAGATCATAAGAATTGACCATCTGCCCCCTGCTGGTGGTGTTGTGCCTTGCAGGTAGCAGTGACCCCGAGCGGGGCAGTCAGTCCGGAGGCTCGCAGGAGAAGCTGCTCCTGGACAGGCGCGGCCTCCTGGGAGATTCCCCGCGAGACTCGGGCTGCTACGAGAGCAACGAGAACCTGGAGAATGGTAATGACAGTCTAAGTCGCCTGTGAACACTGTCCTCCTCCTCCTCCTCTGCCTCATCCTTCACTAGAAAGACTCGCACGGTGATCAGTCCTTCTCGGCGCTCGAGCAAGTCACCAACTTCAGTTTTCATGCTCCTCTGGAAAAGACTCTGCTGTCGTCACATTTGCTTCTGGCACTCTCTCTCTTTCTTTTTTTCTGCCAAGCATCTTCTTCTTGGAGTCATTCTCTCTCTTCAGTTTCTGCATCATCGAGTCAATCTGTTTTTTTTGTCTGTTCAGTGCTTTTGAGAACTTTTTACTTGCCTTTCTTTACAAGCATTACATTTTCAGATTTTATAACACTCAACGCAGAGAGAGGAGATAACACAAGGTGCTCTGTTGCTACGGGACTTGAAAGTTCACTCGAATTATTTTGAAACCGCAGGGACCTTCACAGACGTGGTTCACACTCAGTCTCACAAATAGATCTGCACCTGTGAGTTGTGTGGTGGGTGTGTGCGTTTGCTGAAAGGGTGACTGTTGAAACCGATGTGTGATACGAGTGTTTAAACAGACCTCTAGGCTTAACTAGATAGAAATAACTCTTCTCGGTAATTGCATTACATATTTACTGTGAATGCTTGTTTTATTCATAACTATATCATACATTGCAGTTGTTTGCTTACGTCTAAAAAATTGTAAAGATGCAAAGAGTTGTGCTAACTGTAAACGAGGGCTTCTGTGAATGTCTAAAGGTTCATGTGGTTTTGTGAACAATAACCGATCAGCCACGCGTGTAAAAGTGTATTTCTCTAAAGAGTTTGTGGTTTTTGTGTATATTTTTTTAGTCCTGTAAAATATAACGTTGCACAATATTTTAATATGTGCCTGGAAACTGCACATTGCAGAGCAATTAAGATATTTACTAAATCGTATAATTGTACTTGTTGAAATATGGCATTTTGTATAATTGTAAATGCACCAAAAGGCCGACTTATGACTAAACACAGTGAAAAGGTAAACTCTAACACTTCAGAATGAAAGGAGGCGGGTTTAGGGTCTAAAGTCTCAGCATTTTCTGACGTGTGTTTCTGTCTTGGTTGAGCGTGAGGAATAAATTGCTCCATGCTTCACCAGACCTGACTGCTTGCTTCTTTTCTGCCATCAATCACTCATTTTTAGTTTACTGTGTCGGGCTTCTCTTCTCGCATCCGCCTCTCTTTTCCAACACTGTTATTGATGTATTGGAATTGAATATTCATCACAGCTGACTGCATGATCTGCGCACACTGCACTTGTTCGTTTCAGGAAGGGACAAAAAGACTTCTTCGTCCATGAGCAGGTCCTCCTCTGGTTTCCCGTCAAGCCTCCTCTCATCCCCTGAGTACCCTGCCCTCCCTTTGACCCTGACCTCCAACAGCCCAAGTAAGACTTTACTCCACAGTGACCCAGGCTGGCAGCCTTGTGTCTTACCATCACTAAGACCCCCCAAGAACAGTTTATGTCCCCTGAGCTCAGCAAAAGCTCATCTTCCCAGCAGAACCATTGCTAGGAGCCAGAGTTGCATGGAGCTGAGGAGAAGCCCAGCGATGGAGCCGCTGGTTCGCTGCTCCTCCCTGTCAGGCCTCCACAAAGAGCCGAGGAATAAACTCACTGACCCTAAAGACTGGAATCTGAGTCCCAGTTCCAAGAGTGAGGAGAGCACGAAGCAAACTGCAAATCCTCAAAAGCATTTCATGCCCTTGTTTCCATCCTCCCAGTCTTCAACCGCCACAAACAAGGCTGCGGGCGCCGTGTTTCCAAACCCTCAACAAGGAGGAACCACACAGAGCACACGCCTCAAGCTGCCGCCCACAGAGACAGAAGACAGGTCCAGTCATCCTGTGAATATGCCCTCCGTGCCTTCCCTGACAGAACCTTCCTGCATCTACAACTACACAAACCGCATCTCCTCAGAGGACAACAAGGGCCATTCGCTTTCAGCCACTTCTGAGGGCCGTCGGCTGAAGATGCAAAGAAACAAGAAGCCGTCAGTAAATCTGGGTTCATTGAAGGAAGAGAGACTCCAGAGTGTAGAGCCGCCTCCTGAAAAGCACTTGGCATCAACAGCACAGTAAGGTGTCGATTTTATAAATGTAAATTGTTGCTGTTGGTTAAGCACCGTTTTTTTGTTGTTGTTTTCCAGATGTTTGAAATTCCGATTTGTTTGTGTGTTTGTTTTCAAATAACTTGCTTTCTGAAAATGTAACCACATATTATTTGGGGGAGAAAACGCTGTTGCCTGCCATAAAAGATCTTAAGGGAAAATGCAAATGAATGACCAACATCGCCGATTTATTTACACCACAGACCCAGATGTTCCCCATTCAGCTAAATCTTTACAGGGAAACTGCCTTTTGTAAACCAGAAAATGTTTAAATAAGTAAATATTTATTGCAATCATTCCTTATTTCGATTTTACTGAAGTTAAACGTTTTCTCCGTTTATTTGTCGTAACTTTCACAGAAGACGCATCGACATGTCACTGTAGGAAAATGAATGGATTCCATTTAGCTGCTTCACTGTCAGGGTCCTGGTTGAGGCTGTCACGTCTCACTGGGACGCTTGAATAGACTCCGGTTAGTGCCTCCGCCAAGGATTGTACGTCTGTTGGTTTTTAAGCAAGATTACACAAAAACATCACAACAGATTTCCATGAAACTTAATGGAAGGATGCAGAAAGAGTGTGTGAGATGTGATGCAGCTTGAGTCAAGTTAAGGACGTTGGTAGAAGTGTGCCCTCTACTGGGTGGTGTTGTTAATGTTTCCAGTGTCACATGTTTTTCTACTGTCAAAACTTCTGCGGTGAAAACTTGACAGATGAGTAGCATAAAGAAGAACAGAAGTTTCCAGACAAACCGTTATTAGGAGAAACGTGTTGATTCTGAATTGTAATTTCAAGTAATGACAGGAATTCTGAAAATAAAATGTTTTATGTTCTTGGCACAATGAACAATTAGCGGTGTTGTGGCAAACAGGTACAATATACAAACGGTTTAAAGCTTAGTAGTTTAACAATTGCACTCAAACATTTGTTTTTAATTTCACATCATGTACAGTATTTTCCATTTCAGTGATTAATTTATAGATAAAGGTTTTTATATATGAGCTTTATATAATGCTGATCACACTGCTACATCAATAAAGTTTTTTATTTGAATGAAGTAAATCTCTTATCAAAATTATTACATCACCTTATAACGAATCCGAAGAATCATTAACCCCAGATGGCAGTAAAGTGTTATTTTTTTGTCTTGTTACACTAAACCATGTAAAAGCTACAGTAGATGTATAACTTTAAGCATTTAATAAGCTCTGATCAGTTGATATGTTGTGTATCAGTGATTTAAATCTTCCAGCAGTTGTGTCTTGTTCTTTAAAGTGTTGTCTGTGTAAAGACCAGGTTCCGTTCACAGTTTAGCTTGAGCAGGCTTTTCTCTGAGGCACTGTCGGACCAGGCTCATTGCATCCAGGGCCGTGCCCCAGGCCAGAGTGACCCCCCAGCCCCCGTGGCCATAGTTATGGACCACTGGTACCTGGCGGCCCTGCAGCTGCACCACCTCCCTCTCCAGCCTCAGGTTCCTCCTGCTCGGGCGCAGACCCACCCACTCACTGAGAACTTTGGCTTTGCTGATGGACGGCTCCAGCCGGCTGCAGCGCTCCAGGATGCTCTTGGTGTCTCCCTCGTCCACCTCGAGTCGCCAGTCCCCCTCCTGCCTCGTGCCGCCGATAGTGGCGCCGTGTATGCCGGGGTAGATGTAAGTCTTTCCATCTCCGTCTCGGATGAAGTGCTGCAGCCAGGGCGCCTCCACCTTGAGGACCTGGCCTCTGACGGGGTAGACCTGGCTGTCACCCACCAGCAGCTTGGAGCCCAAACCAGAGCAGTTGACAATGATGTCGTAGCTGTTGCTTAACTCCTGGAGATTGTCGACTTTCCTCTGGTGCACTTGACCTCCAGCTCTTTTGAACCTGTAGAAAACATGTACAACAAAAGTTATACACCTGCATCACATTATAAGGAATTCATTTAACTTAGTAGATTCAAAACAGAATCTTTAACTGCAATCAGCAAAGGCGTTTATTAGGGATTTACTATTTAAAGAAGAAAATTGCATTCCAGTATCACATATAGTTATGTGAATGGACGTAAACTATGATGGTGACGGGACAAACCTGTTCTCCAGCCACGGCAGGTAGCTTTCACATTCACATTTGATGGTGGTGAACGCTTGCCCGAACGTATGATCTGGGAACCGTCTCAGTTCGCGGTCAGTCATTTGTCGGAAGCCGATCACAAACTCTGACCAAAAGGGAAGTTTATCCGCCGGAACCTCTTTGAAAATTTGCCAGCTGGAAGGAAATGGAAAAGAATAAATTACCGGGCGCCAAGAGAACGATTTTAATCTGGTTTATCAGTCGCTTCTTTTATGGCATCGATTGTTACCCAGAGCTCAGCATGACTCCGGCCTCTGGGGCGTGTTGGGATTGAGCGATGGCCAACAGGTGATCAAAGCTGTCCTTGAACCAGAGCCTTTGTCTTTCCAAGGGAATATCTAATAGAGAAACCAATGTGTAAAACCAATGTGTGCTGCATATTTACTCTATGGGAGGATTTTGAATCTCTAAAAAGGTCACCACTCTGGTGAACCTGCACTGACAACATTTTGAAACGTGGGAGAGATATGGTTGAATACCTGGGAACTCTCCGGCAAACATGATCCCTGCAGCTCCATCACTGGTGGTGTCCGGGCTGAACTTCTCCGACAGCAGAGTGACCGAGCAGGAAGGAAGCGCCTCGGCGATGCAGACGGCGGTGGAGAACCCGATCACGCCTGCTCCCACCACCACGACCCTCACGCTCGTCATGATGGACGGGCCTGCGTCTCAGACCTGGAGGGAAACCGGAGGAGGACAAATCGTGTCAGACGCTGCCTGCAAGAAAACCTTTGATATAAGATAACTAATCCACAACTTGAAGTGTTTATGAATGTTGGAAGCGGCTGCAGAGGGTCAAAGATCCAAACCCATAAAGGTTCATGTCTGGGCAGGGGGTGTGTTTCTGTAATAATGTGTTACACAACAGACACTGTACAACTAGGTCACAGGCAGCCAAACCAGTTGAACTGGTAGAATGGTTTGAGAAAGTAAAAGTTTAAACAGTGAAAAATGTATATTGCATTTGGTCATACATTCAATAATCTTACCTGAGCAAAACATTACAAGAAAAATGTACTTGTGTATGTAAAGTATAATTCGTGCTACTGAAGAGCATTTTTATTATTAATTATTGAATAGGGTGTTTTCATTTTTCACACAAACCGATCAGTTGATTGAATTTTTGAACCGTTCGGAAATCAGGAAAAAAACATATTTCCTTTATAGCTCAAACATGCTCACTTTGCAGTGATACTTTCTGCAAAAGCAACATTTGTTCTACATTTATCAAATAAGAAGATGATCAATATTTATGTATTTAAGTGTTATTTTTTCTATTGATTGAGAGATTAATGAACTAATAACTGCAACAGCAATGTTGTTCGATTGGAAGATGAGACTAAAGGTGAGAGACGATTATCTTACCCAGTATAAATTTAATATCCGGAGGATTAAACAGATATTAAATGTCTGTTGGTGTCGCAAATGGAAAAGTAGATTTATAAAAGGCCTGTTGGGTTCAGAGCAGCAGCTTCTCAGATCCACATCCTGTGTAGATCAGCCACACGCGAATCTCGTCACATCTCGCGATAGTGCATCACTCACTACTTCCGCTCCGACCAAGACGAAGGTAAGGTCCTGAAAGCTCACTGTTTAAAATTACTCTGAGGTTTTATCCGTTTAGGTCCTGGTGCTGAGAGTTAAATCCCTAAAACACACACGATTTGATCCAGTGCAGCGTGTTTATACTTCTGCTAGCTAGCTGTGTTTGGCTAGCAGCGTCTGCATTGACAGAGACGGTGTGAGTTAGCTTGTTTGCTAACTTGATCACATCAGCGCTCAAGAACTGAAAACATTGTCAGGTAAACTTCCTATAAACGTGGAAAATGCTGCGAAATGCTTGATTAAAAAGACACCGAATTATTTGTATAGTTTCATTAACTAAAACTGAAACGATCACGTACTGAATCGATCCACATTTGGTGATTTGCAGATGTTAAAACCGTCTCCACATCTGAGCACAGTCAAGATTAAACCACTTTGTTTTCTATTACTGTCTATTCGCGGTATTACGGTAAGAGTGTGTACAACGGATTTCATATTAAAAACATTTTAACACATTTATATTTTTACAGCGAAAATCTAAATTAAATACTTTTATTTCTGGCATCAATATAGGTTTTCTAACGTGTAAACACCACATTCATTGTTGCACATTTACAACTAATAAGGTAATAATAAGGATTTGTTTTATTGATGATTCAAGCAAATAGCAAGAAAGTTAATACAGTTTTATTTCTCCTGTCTTGCTGTTTTGAGTTTGAGTCTTAAGTCCTTGATCCATTATAATATACGTGTGTGCTAAATCATTTAGAAAGGACTGAATATATTTTCATACAATCTCCTTCATTTATTTAGAAAAAATTAAAGTTTCAAATAGAAGTTTCAATTAAAAAATCGTGTATTAATGAATGAACAAAACAAGCATATCATTCAACAAAATAATATAATATTGGATGGGGAAAATAGTCCTTGACTTCAAACTGTATTTCAGAGAAAATATAGGCTTTATCTTTTATTTTGATGAATACTCCTACCATAATATGTAGTATAGACAGGCACCGCAAAACCAAATACAGGAATATACACAATGAAATTCAAGCAAAAACACTCATTGCAATAATAAAACTAGAATTTGGTAAAATTAAGGAATGAAATACATAAAGATGCTATGATTTAAGCTATTGCTGTATTTCCTCAGAGCTCTTATTTCAAAAGATCTGTCTCCCTTGGTCTTTAGCTGAGAGTCAGGAACAGTTAAGAGGCCCCTGCCAGAGATACTTGTACAAGTAGTTAATTCAATGTTAATAAAATTAAGTCAGCTAATTTAAATCCACACAAATGTCCCCTTCACTCAGTCGTTTGCGCTGTTGCTCTGTTTTTTCTTCAGGAGCCGAAGGGATCATCTTCGAAGATGCCTCAGAGAACAACAGCTTCATCTTCCACCCTCACTGCCGTTCATTCAGATTCACATGAGCAGAGCATCCTGAGCAAATTCGACAACCTCCGGAAAAGGGACCTTCTGTGCGATGTCACGTTAGTTGTGGAGGACGTGCACTTCAGGGCGCACAAAGCTCTGCTGGCAGCGAGCAGCGAGTACTTCTCCCTCATGTTCACATCGGGGGATCCCATCAGCCGGTCGACCTTTACACTGGGCGGGATGGAAGCTGAGATGGTCTCTGCGGTGCTGGAGTTCATCTACAGTGCACGCGTGTCCCTGGAGGAGAGTTCCGCCGAGCAGCTCCTGGCCACGGCTCATCTCATGGAGGTCGGCGACCTTGTCAGAGCGCTCGCTGAACTCACACGCTCTGCAGCAGGGGTCAGAGGTGACACAGCCAAGGTGCCCGATCTGTCCAAACGCAAAAGAGGACGACCAAAGAAAAATGAGGACGTGTCAGTGAAGAAGCTGGAGGACTCAGAGGAGCGTCGTACTGGAGATGTGGACTTGATAGCTGAAGGCGATTCAGATTATAACCCACCGGGGCCCCAGAGCCGACAGAGCAAACGCAAAATCAGGCCTCCAATCAAGTACAAGAGTTACAAAGTGGACCAGGAGACAGCGGTGAACAAAGAGCCTAAGAAAAGAGGGAGGAAAAGAAAATATCCAAACACGGAGGCTCGATGTGAGGACTGTGACAAAGTGTTTAAAAACCACCTCTTCTTAAAAATTCATCAAAGAACTCACACAGGTAAACACGGAAAGGATAAGAGTAGCTTGTTGGTTTTAATCCAAGAGACACAATCCTCCTTTCTGACTTCATTTTTATCACAAATGATGTCTTATTGTTATAGTTTAGTCCTTTATTCCTCAATTCCCTCAACACATAAGATAGTAAAGTAAGATAATCCTCTATTTGTCCCACAAGGTTGGAAGTTGCAGAAAGAGGAATAGTGAAACTAGGGAGCAGCACTGTTAATAATAAAATAATAAATAAGTAAACATGCAATTTTTAAACGTGGGGAACAATACGAATATTTATAATGTATACAAGATAAACAGGATTTTCCTTGGAGCACATGCGGCTAGTTGGATAGATAGATAGATGGATGAATGGATAGATGGATCGATAGATTGATAGAGGAATGAATAGATAGGTAGGTAGATAGATAGATAGATAGATAGATAGATAGATAGATAGATAGATAGATAGATAGATAGATAGATAGATAGATAGATAGATAGATAGATAGATAGACAGACAGACATCACTGGAACACTGGTTTGTTTCGGGTGTTTACTCCTTTTAGGAAAGAGTGGTGAGTTGACTGATCAAATGATGTGTGTATGACTCTGCTGGTGATACTGCACCGTCCACCTGTATGTTCACCACTGTAACTTCCCTGTATGTCCCCCAGGAGAGAAGCCTTTCCGGTGCCAGGTCTGTGGGAATAGTTTCACCCAGAAGCACACGCTGCTCGTCCACCAGCGCATCCACACCGGAGAGAAGCCGTTCGTTTGTTCCATCTGCTCCAAGACTCTGTGCACCAAGCACACGCTGCGAGAGCACATGAACCTCCACAAAGGTGAGATCAGAGGAAGCTAGTGCTCTGTGTTATATTCTGGGGCTTAATCTGTTAGTGTTTCTCTTGCTGAACTGTATATTGTTGTCATTTCACCCGTATCAACAGAGGAGAAGTCCTTCAACTGTGATAAATGTGGAAAGACTTTCACTCAGAAGAGGCAACTGAAAAGTCATTACAGAGTTCATACAGGTGAGAATCAAATCCATTCAGCAGGTGAATTCTAATGTCACTTTAAAGGCTGAAAATATATATATCTTTTTTTTTTAATTAAAGGTAAATCGTTGCCGGAATGTGCTCAGTGTCATCACAAGTTTTTGGACACGGCTCAGCTGAAAAAACACCTGAGAACTCACACAGGTAAAATCAGACTGAGCTTCTTCGACAGATCTGTGGATAAATACTGAGACATTTCAAACTTACAGCAGAGTTCACGTGAATAATGTTTTCACAGGGGAGAAGCCTTTCACATGTGAGATTTGTGGGAAGTGTTTTACAACCAAGAGCACACTGCAGACCCACATCCGCATTCACAGGTGAGAAATGAGTTATGGGAATTTGACTTTGGTGTAACGACTTTAATTCATTTCTACATAATATTTAGAGAAGCTATAATCTATATATACAATTTAGCAACTAAAGATGAAGACAGATGTTTTTCTTTGGTAGCTGGAGACCAAAAACCGAGTGGTGTTAATTTCATCATATGTACTGTATTTAAAAAATACAATAAGAATAATAAATATTTCTATTCATTATTCAATTTGACCATTTTACATTAGGATATCCTCATAGTCTTCAGTCAAAGGTTCTCTATGCAGTTTATTTTAACAGTAGCCGTGAGATAGTTTGAGTTTTTCAAAGAGAAGCCGTGGGTTTGTGTGGAGAGAAGAAACGAACCTATAAATATATAAATAGAGGTTTATCTTCAGTTAAAACCAGTGATTGTGTTTCTTTTTTTCCAGAGGTGAGAAACCATACGATTGCACCATCTGCAACAAGTCCTTCTCCGACCCCAGTGCGAGAAGACGACACGTCACCTCTCACTCCGGAAAGAAACCTTTCACCTGCTCCTCCTGCAACCTGTCCTTTACCCGTCTGGACAATCTGAAAACTCACACCAAGACCCACAGGAAGGAGCGAGCGGCGTCCACCGAGTCCTCGTCCGACACGGCAGCAGAAGCATCAGCAGCACCTCAGGAGGAGGTTCGCAACATCCTGCAGCTTCAGCAGTACCAGCTCCCCCCCGGCTCCGAGCAGGAGATCCAGCTGGTGGTGACCGGAGATATGAATAACATTAACTTTGTGCCGGGTCAGGAGCAGGAGATCAGCATCATCACCACAGAAGGGGAGACGGCGGAATCGTCCGACTCCAGACTCACCCTCCTCACCCAGCCATCGGGACACATGCAGAACGTGGCCCTGGTCGCTCAGGGCGCCATGGTGGACCACGGCCCTCAGATCCAGACCGTCAGCATGCTGGAGGGACAGATGACACACCCGTCGGAGCAGATGCATGTCATCACTCTGAGTAAAGAGGCGATGGAGCAGTTGCAGTCCCACCACGGACCCCCGCAGCCCCTTCAGATCGCTCAGCGCCCCGTCCCACAGCTGCAGGTGATGCAGCAGCCGCTCCAGCAGCTGGGCAGAGAGCAGCACAGTCAGGCCATTCACATCAGCAGCCAGAGCAGCCAGCCCATCTCCATCAGCCAGACCAGCGAGCAGATCTCCAGCCACCACATCCAGGGACAAACCTTTCAGATCCAGGCCGGAACTGTCTCCTACCTGTACACCACTGGGCTCCCGCAGGAGGGCTGAGAGCTGAGGGCGACCCGGCTCAAGGAGGACATCCATGTGATGCTGAGGAATCTAAACTGAAACATGCTGCTACAGTAGACCACTATAACAGACTGGTTTTACTGCTTTCCCCACTGTACAGCAATGGATTTACAATCATATTCTTGTGAGAGCAAATCCTTAGAGGAAAATAAAATAATATGCAACTCTGGAAATTATTTTTGAGGCTGATGTTGATATTTGAGAATAACAAAAGTCAGTGGAAAACATTTGTCTTGAGTTCACAAGCAGTTCCATGATCACACAAACATATCCATACATTACATTTTCGATCTGACTTTAATTAGCAAACATTTAAAAAGAATTTGGTGACATTTTGCAACATTAAAGAATATTTCACAATTTACAACCAAGTCCAAATTACTTGAACAGAAAGTTTCATGTCAGACATGTGCAGCTTAAAACAGTGGTAGATTTTATTGTAAAATAAGAGATAAGATAAGATGATACGATAAGATGAAAACGAGAAACATGCTCTCAGGTTGACATCTTGGCTTTTGGAAATAGAGTTCATTGGACTTTGTTCAGACAAACAATAAATCAGCAGCATTTTGCATATTAGTCGGTTGCTAGCAGCTGGAAAAACTCGCTCAACAACTCCATGGCTTCTTGAAATCCCCCCCGGAGGGAAACGTTGTGCGTCTCACAGCTCTGGTAGCAACGTGTCTGCAGTCAGGACGCGCAGGCGAGACGGATCCTGGAAGAGAAACAAAAAACACTGCCGGTGTTTAGCCAAAGACAATGTTACAGAACCTAAATAGAACATCGTCAGTTTGCTGCATGTATTTCTCTGTTATTATACAACTATCCCAAGTCCCTGGAGAAAACGTCACGTTACAAATCTTCGACACTTCCTAGTTCTGTCAACAAACTTTGTATTTATATCTGTAGAAACAATAGAGGAGCTGAAAACCAGTTTCTGTTATGTCAACTTTACATTGAGCTTCTTCGCTCACTTCTCAACAGAACACGTGGGAGTTTAAACTTCGGCTGAACCCGGTTGTTTTCTCTCTGTGTGACGCTGCTGGAGTCTCACTCACTGCTGTGGCTCTGTCTATTCTCGTGTTAGAACGGCTCCAGGCTGTGTCCGCTCTCTGGTGTCTGGTGGCAGAGTCCTGAAGCACGGCAGGGTTGGTGAAGCTGCCGGGCTGCAGGGCCGACTGCTGCCGACTGACCCTGTGCAGACCTGAGAGAGACACAGAACAGAGGCTGAACTCTCACACTGCAGGAGGAAATATGTGCAATAATAGATTTTCAGATCTCATCGTGACAAGTTACGAGCATCTGGATCATCTCATTTTGCTTCTGATCCGCATGAGCAGCTTATATATTGTATTAAATGTGGGAAAAACATCTCTCCAGTGCTCTGAGATGGATGTGTTATTGCTCTGTGCTGGTTTCAGTACCTGCTGAGGGACTTCTCGAGCTCAACCTGCTGACTGACAGCGTGAAGCACGTCCTGCTTCGCCCTGTGACAGACACAGAGAGAATTGGGAATTACCTGAAGGAGAAACTTGTAGGACAGGAAAAAACATCCAGGGTGTAGAGACCAAAGTTTGTACCTGCTGTAGAGGTGCGCCTGGAGAAAGCTGCCCCCCCGTCGTTCACCTGGTGCTTCAGCTTCTCCACCTGCTGGAAAGCTTCTTGTTTGATGCAGCGCTCCTGGTGAAGCTGCTCCTTCACCTACACACATATATTTTGATTACTTGACCTTTAAGGTGTTGTTTCTCGATCATGAACTATTATTAACTTGATTGACATGAAATTTGGTACAGAGTGAATCTTAATAACTTTGGTTCCACTGGCTTTTCCTCCATCACATCACAATTTCATATTTTTTTTGTTGTTCCTTGGCTCTTTTAATTCTTTTAGTAGCTCGTCGTACTGATAAAACACTGATAATGCTCAATATATGTTTAAAAGTCATGAACCTTTTTATGAGGCAAAAATCCTAATCTAGAGAGCGTCCTCTTCACTTCAAGCACTAAAATACAAAAAGGGTCTATAAATCTTTTAATCAAAATCAAAAGTTCTTCACTGTTTAAATATTTTAAATTATATATGCATATGTTTATCTGACAGTAAGCCTTTACCTAATCATTTAATGTATATTGTCACTGTTAATTGAAAACCAAATGTAGGTGAAATGGAACTTTTCAGAATTTTATTTTTGAAATCATCAGAAAATCCCTTTTTATTCTTTACTCATTAAAGGTTTGAAAGCTACAGAAGCTGGTGTATCACATGTATTCTGCTCTGTTCTCTGGAGTCTGTTGCTCCACAACCTCACCTGTCGGATCTCTCTGGCGCTGCGTTGTCTCTGGATCTGGCTCATCCTGCCTCCTCTGTCCAGCTGCTGGCTGAGATCTCTGAGCTGCCCGTCTCTGTCCTCCACATCCGCTCTCATCTCCTCCAGCCTCTGCACTCGATACGTCTCCAGCTCCTGTCTGCTGCGAGCCTCCCGTGCAGACTGATGCCGGGCCTCCTGCAGCTCCTCCGTCTGAGAGCAAGTGTTACAGTGTTTGGTGTGAATACGACCACCATAGTTCTCTAACTGTGTGTATGTGTTTGTCTACAGTCCATGTTTCCTGCCTACCTTCCTGCCGAGCAGCCTCTTGTTTCGGCTGCACTCGGCCTGGCAGCTGGTCAACATCTGTCGGGCGGCGTCCAGCTCCTCCTGCAGGAGAATCACCTCCTCCTCAGCAACCATCTTCACTCTGAGCGCCTCGGTGCGACTGGAGATTTCACTCTGGACACAAGTGAGGATAACTACAGCTGTAAACACTGTGATGCTCTTGTAATGACCATTTTACTGATGATAAAACTGTTATAATAATCATATGAAAGGAAAAAAACACACTAGGCCTATATAATAGATACTTTAATGTTTATCTTGACCAGAACAAACATATTATTATTATTAGGGCCCGACAGGAACTGACAGACAGTGAGGCCCTATTGAAATTGTAAGGATTTTTATTATTCCGGCAAATGAATTGGCTCAAATTCTTACCAAAAGTTTCAGAAAATTGGAAAGTGGTGAAAATTCATTTTTCATTTATTTTTATTTATTTTATATTTTTTATTATTTTTTTATTTAATTAAAAAATATAAATATATTTTATGTGTTTGTGTGTGTCAGTGTCATTCAATGCTTTTTTTAAATTAACATTACAGAGAAAACCATTGTATTTTCCACTTTACTACATATTTGACAGCCTTACTTAAAAGTTACTTTTATATTTTTGGATTTTAGATACTGGATGATTTAATATGCTTTAAAAACCTGTTAATTAGAAAATAATAATTAGATACTGATATTTTATTGAAAAAACAGGTATTATAGGCATACATTTATATTTATATATGAGCATTTAAGAATTAAAAATCAAAACAAGATCACATAATAGATTAAAGTCTATAAAGTGAGGTGGGATTGAGAAAATTTAAATAAAAAAGGTCCTGACAATTTTAGTTTGAAATAGAAATGAGGGATGAAAATGAAAGTATTTTTTGACATACTTTTTCTTACGAAAGACAAAACTAAAAAGCTTTTGTTTATCATTTACCATATTTACCTGTAATATTCAAATGTATTTGATTCTAGCTTATACATATGTGATATTATATGAAATAAGACAGTGAGGAAAACTGACAGCGTTTGCTTTTCATTTCCCTCCTGACGTGAATATTGAGCTGCTGCTAACCTGCTGAGTCTGAAGCAGCCGCCGGTGAAGTTTCCCCTGGTCGACCACCTGCCGCCATCGACTCAGAGCCGTCACTTTACAGAGCAGAGCCGTCAACTGACTGTTCTCCAGGCTCAGCTCGTGGACTTCTTCCTTCTGACGAACACATCATCAGGCACATTAACGTGTGTTTAAAGGTAAAGCATAAACGTGTCTTCTGATGTTTTGGTAGATTTTGAAATCATCAAGGTTTTTTCCTGTTTGTACCTTTAACTGTGTGAGGGCGAGTCCATCGTTGTCTGTGGTGCAGCCGCATTTCTTTTTGAGTTTGATGATTCTGTCGACTCCCTCCGCTCGGATTCTGTTCACCATCACACTCACATCCTGCTCCACCTGCCACTGGCGCTCATCCAGTCTGACCTGAGGTCCACACACAGAAATGTCTTTAACATCCCAAACAAGGAAGAAATATCACAGGATGAGACAGTCAGTGATAAATAATAAACTATTTAATCTATTTTATTTATTTTATTTTGAAAAGTACATTTTAAAATATTAAAATGTGAAACAAAAGTCAGTGTAGAAAATTAGTTCAAACTCATTATGTACCTGAGTCACTATAAAAGTTACAGAGCTACACAATCTTCCAAACTTGTAGACGTAGTTTGAAGAAGAGGTTTAAAACCAATATAGCTATATATGAGAAGCCTTTGTTGCCTGAGCAGACCTTTACTTTATTTATTCATTGTAGAAAACACGGTACAGGATAGAATTCCTCACCTTGAGCTGGAGGCAGGTAGAGAAGAGATGTCGGACCAACGGGTCGTAGCGCTCTTTAAACTTCAGACTGAGTCGTTCTTCCAGAGAACGCTTGTCTTCTTGGAGGTGAGCGACTCGAGCCTGTAGAGCTGAGATCTCCAGCATCATCCCGCGACATGAAACCGACACCTGGGTCACAGTAACACAGAATTACTCATCTGTAGGAACATGTTTGTTTGTGATGATCTCAACATACAACTGGAGGAATGTGGTGAGAAGAGGCTCAACCATATCATTATCACCACAAATATTTGCACAAACAGATACTCAACCGATTTAGATACAGACATTTGTTTTACTACATTCGTCACCCAGTTTTATTTCCCTATTTCCCCCTGGACGAACTGACCAACTCTGACGTCCTAAATATCTCTGATTATAACTTAATTTCCCAGCTTTCAAGTTGACAATGAAATGAGAAACCTCACAGATGATATCCGGTGTAAATGTGAGAGCTCCACTGAGAGAATGGATTTAGTTCCTCTCTCTGTCGTTCTTTTTCTTATTGTTAATCACAGAGTTTATAGTTCTTACCTCTTGGTAAATGTTACACGTCTGAGAGTCTTTAAGATTCTTTAAATCCTGAGGTTAAAATGGAAAAGGAGATAAATTCAGAATAACATTATATGACACAGCAAAGATTTGACGTGTTAACACAAAGATTTTTCTGGCTCAAGGTCATGAAGTCAGGTATTTGTGCATGAACATTACATTTTGAATAGCGAAATGAAAGAGGTCTAAACATAACAGTCAAATGTTTGCTGAGGTGAGGAACTGCACGTGTACTTGTTCTTTCTGGTGCAGCAGCTGAGTCTGCTGCTGCAGAATTTGCTCATAGAAGTGTGAGTAAAGCAGGAAGCTGCGGCGCTCTCGCTCCATCAGAGAGGAGCCGAGGTGAGTGGAGCACAGCCGGAGATGATCCTGGGAGAGCGTCAGCTGGAACAAGAGACACACGCAGGAGGATTAGTGTTCGGCACGGAAACAGAAAGACGTGCGGAGAAGAATATAATCGCAGGATGGTTTTCTCCTGTTCTGGTATTGTGAGTGAAGGTCACAGTGAATATGTAATACAGCTCTAAATGTGATGTAAACTGATGCTTTTGGTCGTCATTGTCAAATGAAAGGAAAGAAGGAAATACTGAAATCTGGAATTTTATGTCTGTATTTATTAAAGAGAGTAAATAGTACTTTCATATTGCTTCTCTGTAAGTAATGGACTTAACCCCTTATTGCCTGAATTAATTTCCAATTATCTAAAAAAAATATTATTTGTGTTTTTGGCTGTCATACAGGTGCTAAATTAAGTGGAGATTGTTAATATCAATATAGCATATACAATAGATATAACATTTAGGTATGAGTTTAATTAGCGACATTAGGCATAATGGGGCATAGTGGTATTAAACAAATATTCCAGTCTCTGGTATGTAGATTATTATATTGATTCTGCTTTTGCTTGAAATTGAATAACAACATATGTTTCTGTACAATCATTGCTGTTCCATCATCACAGTATTTCAAATACAGCTTAATACCTCAAAATAACTTTGCTGCACAGTACCAAAGGGCTAGTATGTATTTTCCACTCCAACCACTAGATGGCGACAGAGTGCTTCCAATACCTTCATGGTATGTGTAGTATTTGCACCATCAGGCATTAGTGGGATAAAAAGACCGGAATGGGGTCTACAAGGGGTTAAGTTGCATTTTAACTACAGACTCTACAGCGTACAAGCAGAGTCTACAATGTATGTTGTTCCTGTGTGGTGGTTCCTACCCGTCCATCCAGCTGCTCAGCTCCTTCCATCAGCTGCTCCACGAAGGCCTCCACGATCTGCGGCCGCTCGGGGGACACGTTGTGCTTCAGTGAGCCTTTTTTCCACAGCTCTGAACAAACATGGAATCTTTTTATGGAAACTGCAGCTCTGTCATTTCCTCTTCTGCTTAAAAGGGGACTCTGAGTTACCTGTAGGGAGACACGTGTCCTGACGGGTCCGCTCCGACAGCACCAGGGTCAGCTCCCTGTGGAGCCTCCTCTGCACGGCCCTGATCATGTCACACTCGGTGATCTCCAGCAGGGTGTGAAGCTGAGACATTTTACCAGGTGGTGAGGTCTTGGTATTGAGACATGAGGCTTCTGATTGTGTTTGTTTGTTGAGGTCGTACCTGCCAGGTTTTCACGTCAGTCTCTGAAGCTCCAGCAGGGGGCAGGAGAGCCCGGCTGCCAGAGATGAGGAGCTCGTAGTCACGCTCTTTACCCATTTGTCGAGCCAGAGCTTTCATACTGGGGTGAAAGATTTCAGCTCTGCAAAGCAAACACAACTTTAAATACGCTATTGAAAAAATGTGATAAAACAATAACCCTTTTGGGAACCAGCTATTTCTGAAATTTGTGGCAGAAACAAAAATCCAGATCTGGTGAATTTGAATTGGGTTTTACAAGGGGAACGTTGGGCCTTTTGTTTGTTGTTAAGCAGGATTACACAAAAACTACAGGACAGATTATTACCGAACTTGGTGGAAGGATGTGTTGTCTTGGATCTTCATGCAAAGAATCAGGCATATTGAGGGGAGTGATATCAATGAATGTGTGAAATTTGATGGGGCTTGATTGACTTCTGTGCTCTGCTGGGTATCATTCTGTTTCTTAAAGCACTTGAGAAAAATATAAAAAAATTGAAAACCTACAATTTCAAGTCAGACAAGGAAGTAAATTAATTGATAAACAATCTGGGTTATGGTAAAAAAAAGTTCCAGAACAGCTACTAAGGGGAACTTTGCAGATGTTGTTTTTAATTTTTTTTTACTGATTGTCACATTTTCAAACGCTTAAATCTAATAGAATCCGGACTGTACCTGTAGAGGTTGACAAACTGCTGATACGAAGCGTGTGAACTGAATATCTCGGCCCCCAGACGTCTTCGAGCCCAGCTCTCCTTAAAGACCTGCAGCTGCTTGGTCAGCAGGAGGAAACCTTTCAGCACACGCTGCACTCGGAGCGGATCCTGAGGAGGAGGAGGAGGAGTGGAGTTCTTCTCTTCCACTTCAGAGCAGCTTTTGTCCTCCCGAGGCGAAGACAAAACATAGTTAACGAGACCTGACGTTACAAACACAACAGTGTGGGTTCATGACCATGAGCGGCCTTGTGGACACACTTTGTGTTCACACATAATCCCAGCTGTGTAATTGGCCTGGTTAAGCGTGAATTTCCATAACAACTTATAAACAGATTTTTACTTCATTAGGTTTTCCATCGTGCAGAAGGTCATCTTTGTTGCCATGGAGACGGACGGGCTCTGAGTCTCCTCCGCTGTTCAGGACGTCCTCCATGAGCAGAGACACGCCGAGGATCGCCGCATTGGTCTGCAGTCTGCTGCAGTCCCTCAGTCCACTGAGACACAGCTGCACACAGACACAACAAACACACAACAAACACACAACTCCTCTGTTTTATATGTACACAAACACAATATGCACAAAACTCCTCTGTTTTACACACAACACAAACATAACTTCTCTGTTTTATCTGCACACAGACACAAGATACACATAACTCCTCTGTTTTAGACACAATACAAACAGAACTCCTCTGTTTTACACACAACACAAACACAACACACACACAACTCCTCTGTTTTTAATACAATAAACTGTGTTTGTCTGATCAAGTTTGTATTAAATTTAGGAAGGGATGGTTTTCCCCCTTTCAGCTCTAAGTGAACATGTGAGGGGACATATTAGGTGTTGCACCTGCATGCAGTACTCGATGGGTGGTACGTCCCAAACATGTAGAGGGAACAATCCATGACAGGCTATGAAACTTCTCCAGGGGAACATCCTCTGAGCCTGAAGAGAGAAAATATATATTATTTGACATGATATGATAAGATACATTATATGACATGATATATGATATATGATATATGACATGATTTGATCCGATGGTTATGCAAACCAACCCGACAGCCTCGGGTCTCTAGAGGTGGAGGAACAGGCAGCGTGATGCTGAACACGTCGGTCTGGATTCCGTCACTCAACAGAGGAAGAGCAGTCATCATGTTGTCGCTCACACTCTGGTAAGAGGTCATGTCACCAGCTGAGAGGAACGCCTCCCTGAACACAACACACACATGTTACAAAGGGAGAAGATCAACTGTTGATTTAAGATGTTTTCACTTCTGCTCATTGGTTTTGATTGTTTGTTTGTCAGCAGGATGACGCAAAAATTACAGAACTTGTTGGAAAGATGGAGATAAGAACCCCTTAAATTTTCAACAAATGTTTTTACTACTTTTTAACCAGGAGGTTTTCACTCCAACAGATGATGTTGTTATTGCAGCTCAGACGCACTGACCTGATGAGGTGTCTGACTGCCGTGTCAAACTGCAGGAGGAGAACCTGCCTGCGAAGCTGCAGCAGACGACCCACTGACTCGGGGCTGCTGGGATCAGACAGACGCTCGACCTGACGCTGGATCTCCTGCAGCTCTGCTCCTGTAGAGGTAAAGAGATTACTGTGATTGATGAATACATTGGTCTTTAATTAGACAGTGACCGCTGATGGTAATGATGGTTTAATAGATATTTACAAACATTAAAGGTCCAGTTTGTAGAATTTAGTGATATCTATTGGTGAAGTTGCATGTTGCAGCTGATCACCCCTCACCTCACCCTCCCTTTCAAACATGAGAGAACCTGTGGCAGACTTTAGTTGTTATAAAAACTCAAAAGGTGTTTAGTTTGTCCAGTCTGGGCTACTGTGAAAACCATGGCGGCCTCCGTAGAGAGGACCCGCTCCAGATGTAAATATAAAGTATTTAAATATAATATATAGATGATTACACACTAGTGAAAACATCGCTATTATCTTATATTTAATTTCTGCCAGTAGATCCCTTTTGACTAAATCTTACACACTGAACCTTTCATATTAGCACTGGTCTGTGATGACTGTGATGCTTTATTTGAAACATCCACCTACCGATGCCTTCAGCTCCGCCCCAGTCGGCCACGAGACGTGAGCCTGGAGCCTCTTGCATCTTCCTACGGCTCCACGAGTCTTCTGTGTTCCCGAGTCTGGAGAAACTCACCAGGTAACAAACGATGTCATGAAGAGCTGAGACTATGAGCAGGGTGTGATGGAGAGCAGCAGCACAGGCCTGTTGGAGTAAGGGCGACAAAAATGTTAAATTATCTAAAGAAAAACAGTCAAATCAAATAAGTTGATAAAGGATTGGAACTTTCAAAAAATGATGTGACAGTGGGTTAAAGACACTCATGTAGTTTTAACTTGACAACATGACAACATGCAGAACATAGACAGACCAAACTAAGTTCTAAGCTCTGTGGTTCAACCACCGCCTCTGGATTTATTCATGGTCTCTGAATGCTGTATGTTTATATTTGCAAGTTTACTTATTATTACTTTCCCTTTCTATTTTTTTCTAATTTTGATCTTATCTTATTTTACCTTATCTTATCTTATCTTATCTTGTCTTATCCATTGCTGCTCAGATGTATTCATAATGGTAGAATCTCACCGAAATCTCCAGCGTTTTGAACATGTGCAGCACCTCAGAGAAATGAGGGATGACCCACAGGTTCAGGAGAGTTTTTCCGTCTGCAGACAACAACAACTGCTGCTGCTGCTGCCGACGCTGAAACCTTTTGCTTGAGAGAAAGAAGAGATTTCAGATAAAAAGTGAAAAAACAAATCTACATTGTAACGCACAAGGTTTTACAGTTTTTTACATAAGTAACAGACAACATTTAATAGCTGATGTGTTACTGTCCATTTAGATATCCTCCTCCATCTATTATAATATTCATGATGTGAAAATAGTCTTGACTGTAATATACAGTCGTAGTTAAGTGAATATTTTTAACATGTGAGGAGATATTCTGCTGTTTTGTACGTGCCGGCATTTAACCTGTTTTTAAATCATTGCTTAAAACAGATTATACAGGGAACCCTTTATATGTCTGACTTCGAATGTTTTTAATATTTTATGTTTATATTGTGTCGATTAAACTAGACCTAAAAACACACATGTGCATGATTATTTTCATATTTTACAGATGAATAACCAATCGAATTGAAGCTGGTTCTACCTCGGGTCAGGAGAAAGGTCAACCCCTGAATCCACTGTAACTTTGGATGCGCTGGTTTGTTCCGTCGTGAAGTGAGACCGACGGACGGAGGGGACGTCGTCCAATAGAGAAGTTAAACTGTAGTAGTATTCAACGATCTGCGCTCTGACACAGTACTGAGATATCCGTGTGCTGAACCTGTGGAAATAATGACAGACACACAGATCAGGATACGAGATGTGCTGTTAGCTATCATCTTGTTTTGTAACAGAGTGAATTAAGTTGTTTTTCACAGACTTGCCTCTTGAGAAATTCGATTATGAGGCTCCTTTTGATCTCTGCTGCTTCCTCCTGCAGAGTGAGAGAAACTAAATTGACTTCACGGACAAACGATCCCACTCATCATCCTGCTCAGCTCCCTGGGAATCTATCCACCGCTGTGTGCTACTCACCGGGGTTTGTGTGAGACCCCCCACGGCTCGTTTCTTCTTCAGATACGAGTTCAGCATCTCGTCACGCAGACCCATTTTTTCCAGCTGTATGGACACGAAGGCTTCCATCAGCCTGCAGGAACAAACAAGACCGGGTTTATGAAAGAGGCAGAGCTAAAGCTTGGTTGATCATCACCAGTTTAATCTGTTTTGTTACCTCTCCCTGGTGGTGGTGGCGGTGGTGGTGGTGGGAGTTTTCATGTTTGACTTCTCCTGCAGTTTGTCAGAGCTGCTTTTGAGTTTGGAGTCAAACCCTGTTTTACATTCTTTATCAGAATGAAGGACTTCTTCACTCTAAAAAAGAAATGAGAAATTGAACTCAAATTGGAAAAAAACTGGTTGAAATGTTGTTTTATTCCCAAGTGTCTTTAACTTAATTATTTTACATGGTCATGCCATCATTATACTTTATTAAATTTAGATTTTCATATTTTACCCATTTCTATCTACTTTATTTATACTATTTTCTCAATAAACTTAAAATTGTATACAGATTTATACTTTTATTTATTTTACTGTAATCATTTAAATGAATAATATTTGCTTGACATGTATACTGATCCAAAGTGAACCTCAATCTAACTCAGGAAACTCTCTTTGTCAACCTTTGTTTAAATGAACAAATGCGTATAAATATACAGCAGCAACAAAAGGAAATACTTCTCTGTCATATGTATGTACTGTGCTTGAGTAAATGTAGCACCACTGTTAAATACACACCTCCGCTGATGATGTCACACTTTCTGCCCAATAGCAGAGACACGCCACTTTCACAGCACTTATCAGGGCGTTCTTCTGGGTCACCTGACAGGCCAAGGTCACCTGGAGGTTCTCAATGCTCTGAGTGTTCATGAGCTGTGAAAACATAAGAAAATGGGTTTAAACTGTTTGTTTTCTATATTAATGTTAAAGATCCATCGCCTCTTTTGAACGTACACGACTGACCGCCTCCTCCGAGCTGAAGCTGAACCTCCCGACCTGGTCCTCGTCCAGCTCCTGGATGCTCAGAGGCAGGTGGGAGGGGCTGAACCTGCAGCAGATGGTGATCCACTTTAAAAACATACTTCAGTGCGGAATGTGGTAAAGCAGAAATACAAGAGCCCACGAGCAGAAGCAAGGCCGAGAGGTAAAAACATGCAAACATTGTTCCCTGTTGCCCGTCAGAGGAACAAGTGGAAAAGTACAGCTTCTTAATGAAGTCTTTAACACAGTATATGATGGAAACTCTTCCCTGGACGTGTCTGTAATGTGCTGTCGTAGATTTTCTCGCGGGTATAAGACATGTGGGTGTTTTATTTACCTGTCCACAGACGAGTCATCCTCCAGCACCGCCGTGATAAAAATAGGCCTCTGCCCTGTTTGGTCTTTTTGTTCAGCGACCTCAAACTGCACCGGCCTCAGATGCAGGTGGAACTCAGTGAAGCCGAGCTCCGAGGCCACGTGTCTGTACAACCTGGACGGAAATACTGGACGTTACAACCTGACGTGATAGGTCACCAGGCCAAATAAACAAGGAGAGATTTTTTCTGATCACTTTTAGGACTTTACACCACGGTGACTTTTCTTTTTACACTCAGAAAAGTTGTTAATTAAACTTTAACATCTACACATAGTAAACAGACATTGAGAAGAGTCTGGTTAAATCTTGGACCTTAGGCGAAATGTGAAAGTACAAAATTAAGATTTTAAAGACAAACATTTTCAAATTAAAAAAAAGGTTCTTCCATTATTTAAACGGTGGATAATTTATATAGAATTAGAGAAAATGGAAAACTTATAAAGAAAACAGCTTTTCTGGATAATCAGAACAAAAATAAAGAAGGAAAAATAAAAACAAGGATATTGAAATGACTACATCCTTGTTGACAGAAAGCTGAAAACTTTTCTTAAAGGGTCTTCTGGTTAATGATGGTTAAGTTGAGATGAATATCATAAGTAAACGCATAAAAACTAAACATTTTCAATATGAAACTTTTCATTGTCATATCAGGGCTCCACCCTGATGGGACTGAGATCTTTACTGTGCCAGATGTGCCGTCTCTGAGGCCGACTCCAGCAGCCGATGTCGGACGGTGACGAGCTCCAGCAGCTTGGAGAAAGTTTCCACTGCGTACGACTGCTTCTCTCTCTCTCCCTGCCTCGTGTCCTTCTCCTCTGCAGACTTCACCAATGACAGCCCCACGTTCTGCACCAAACCTGGGTCCTCGAAGAACACACCTGAGAACAACTGAGGACAGGAAAGCAGAGTTAATCTGTTCCCTTTCTTTATGTGACTTGCTTTGCAAAAACCTACATCCTTCTGTATCTGAGAACTGTAGGAGGCTCCAGGTGAAACCAGGCTGTTCCAGCTCTGCAGGGCCTTGTGCAGGAGCTTCTGCTGCAGGAGGAGTCTGTGGGAGACGCTGGTGGCTCGGTGCAGCTGACAGAGCTCCGTGTGAGCCTGGACTAAACCCTGATGGACCGCGGAGGCCAGGCAGAGGGAAGGGTGAACCTCCAGGAGAAACACGTTCATTAGTGCAGGGCTGCGAACACAAGAAGGTAAATGCAGAGGTACTAAGACCCTAACGTCATGAACTTTTAGAGGGTCGTTCATCTGACTCCTCTGTTCACTAACCTGCTTCCTCCGAGGGAGACCATGTGTTTGGGAACGTAGTTCAGTGGAAGACCGAAGTCCTGAGTGGAGCCTTCACGATCGTCTCTCCAGATGCGTTGGAGGTACTGCCGCTGTTTTTCAATCTGATGAGGTGAACAACACAATCTGTCACAGAGATTCAACTGAATCAAACTGCAACACAGCTGCACGTGAACTTAACTCGATGCCTCTGTGGACTTTTGTGTTTTCACCTGATTATCCAGGACATTTTTGATGAGCTGCTGGTGACTCCTCAGACAGTCGGTCTCGGCCCTGTAGACCTGAGCAAAGTGGTCCTGGTTCAGGTCCAGCTGTGGTCGACTGTGCATGATGTCGGTGACAACTCGGGCCAGAGCAAACCTCTCCTCGGCCCCCGCTGCGTGCTGGTAGGCCTCGCAGTAACAGTTTAGGAGCTGGAGGACAGAAGAAGAAACAACAATCTAAAGGGTTTCTCATTCAATACATTGATTTGATCTTAAAGTTAGTCTTGTGAAATGTATTGGTGGAACAGTTAGTAAATGGTAGGGCAGACAATGAAGAGACATGAGAATAAAACCAGCAGTATTTTCCCTTTACCTGCACTTTGCTCTCTAAAAACTCCGTCTCACACGTCCACAGGTCGAGCAGCACTGCGACTCCGTCCACATCCGTCCCGGCAAAGGAGTGGATGTCAGCCGTCCGGTTGGAGGTTGAGGCTTCTTCAACTTTTCCCATTTTCTCCGTCCTGTATCTCTGGATAAAGTGAGAGCCGACGAGAAGAAGCTCCTTCTCCAGCTCGTCCAGGTCCTTCAGGG
Source organism: Limanda limanda (assembly GCF_963576545.1). Lineage (NCBI taxonomy): Eukaryota > Metazoa > Chordata > Actinopteri > Pleuronectiformes > Pleuronectidae > Limanda > Limanda limanda. Next base: position 17,404,346 of record NC_083647.1, on the reverse strand, counting down.
CGACGTCGTACACGATGTAGAACCCTCTCTGGTCCTGAGTGTGGACCACACGCTCCTCACAGCTGTAGAAATCATGAAGATTCTCCACCTCAGCAAAATCCATGAACTCTGAGCAACGAACCTGGAATAGGATTTGTAAATAGATAGATAGATAGATAGATAGATAGATAGATAGATAGATAGATAGATAGATAGATAGATAGATAGATAGATAGATAGATAGATAGATAGATAGATAGATAGATAGATAGATAGATAGATAGATAGATAGATAGATAGATAGATAGATAGATAGATAGATAGATAGATAGATAGATAGATAGATAGATAGATAGATAGATAGATAGATAGATAGATAGATAGATAGATAGATAGATAGATAGATAGATAGATAGATAGATAGATAGATAGATAGATAGATAGATAGAAGGACATTTGAAATCATCTATGTCTGGTTGTGGATCCAGCTCAACATTGACTCTGAAACCTGATTCAGAATGATTATATAATTTAGATAATTTCGTAAAAATATGACAACTTTAAATATATGTTCAGAAATTAATTTATATAAAATCCCTTGCTTCTCCCCCTGTGGTCTAATAGGCTGTTAGATATGCAACTACGTGGATGAAATCCTCTAAAAGAGAATGAAGGCAGAGGATGAGGTTGCAGCCAGAAAGCCGATGACTAAACAAAGTACTTTAAATGTTTTTATTTCATCCCATAAATTCACATCAGATAACAAATACCAGCTGCGGCTCCCCAAATATGTTCCTAACCTTTATTTTGAGTGAGTTCATGTAAAAGTCCCTTGTACCTTGTAGTCGACAGGAGTGTTGTGGTTGAACTGGAGCGAGCCGAGGCCTCCCGCCTCCCCTCCTCCTCCCCGGGCTGCGTTCATCCAGCCACTTTCCTCCGCTGTGCTGCACAGCTCCCCCTCCTCCAGCTGCAGACCTGCCAGGTCAAAGGTCAGAGTCCTCTCCACGGAGCGCAGGTAGTTCAGCATCCCGAGAGAGACGCGCTGAGGACAAGACAAACTGAAGGTGTCATAACATCTAATCGTCGCTTATAGCAAACGTCATCCATGGCACGCAGACTGGGGGCCTCACCTGGAGCTCTCTGAGTTTCAGATGACGCAGGTGAATCAGGGACAGGTAAGCACCTCCGGTCACGAAAGGGTCTGAGGCTCGTTCATCCAAACTGTCATCAACATCCACCAGCTGCAGACTGTCCTCAGGAGAGTGGCAGAGTTTTACAAAATACTCATGGGTTTTCTAAGCTTTTGCATCACTTATTCAGGAGATCTAGAGCCAATAAGAAAGCTACGTTTATCTGTGCAAAGTTTTACCTGAAAATCTCAGCACAGTCATTTAAAAAAATATTTTTTGATGAAGTTTTTCTCTTTTAATCTTAAAAGTGTCAAAAATAAGTTTGAACTCTTATGACAATTTCCCCAAGACCAAGTTGACATCTTCAAATCATCTAGTCCAAAAAAGGTTAAATGTATAAGGACCCAGATAATGTTTAGCATATTATAAACTTAAATAGGTGAATACGATTAATCATTTAAAGTTATTAAATGGTTGGTGATTCATTTTCAGTCAAAATCATTGCAAAATCAAAGAAAAAATGAAACAATTTGATGTTGCAATGCTTTCTGATTCTGTATATTCAGCCTTTTGGGACTTTTTCCAACAAAATAGATGATCTGAAGCTGTCTCCTTGGTCTTGGGGAAGCAAGACAAAATTGTTATAAGAATTCAACCTTATTTTTGAAACTTTTAAGATGAAAAGAGAAAAACTGGTTCATCAAAAAAGTAAAAAAAGAAAACACACCTTTCATTTGTTGACCTTTGATCCTTTAAACTCGTCTGCTCGCTGCCTCCTCTGCCTCGGGAAGTGGACGAATGACTCTGTGTTTCCTGACAAGACAAACATCACTTTTAATTCAGTCGGCAGCGCTGAGGACAATGAAGATGTCATTTCTCTGAGCAGAAATCCGGATGATACATGCCTGAGTTAAACCTGCAGCTTTGTAAACACTCGTCCACGTCTCTGAGATGTTCTGTCGTTTGGTTTTGCTGCTGTGAGAGAAGCACAACCTCGGTGTGAGTAGCGAGTCACAGACGTGAGCAGCGTGGTCTTTTAGAGCTGATGACACTTGGAGCAGATCGGGAACCTGATGAGATACAGAGGAATGAAATAACTCAACACTTCTTAAAATGGATAATTAAAAGTGAGGTTGGAAGTGTTTTGTATCATCCATAAACAATATCTCTTTATTGTTGGATAAAACTATTGTGAGAATGCTTATCTTATGTCACAATATTTTTACAAAAGTTACAACTCATCAGATCTTGTTATAGAATCTGAGCTGAGTCTCTGTTCACCTGCAGAAACCTGCAGTGCATCCTCAGCAGCTCGTCCACACTTTTCTTCTCCTGCAGCTTTGTGATGAGTTTCTGCCGCCAAGGATCCCGACGGGGTTTCACCTAAAGAACAAAAACCCAAACTGTCAACACCACTTGTCCTACAGAGGAAAAAACATCAATGCACACACGTATAAAACAGGCTGCGAGCAAACAAAGGGGAACTGTGGACGCACATCATATAACATCATAAATATTAATACAAATACACAACCTGTGACAAATGTTCAAGAGCTCAAACCTTTGGGACGAACCAACAACTTTATAGGATCACAGAAATAAAGTTGTGGTGTGCCCTTTTGACCTGGATGTATAAATGATCTTGGACCTGAATGAAAGGAATCCAGTTGGCCTCCTTCCTCAGAGCCTCGCTCGCACTCTTCCTCCCCCACTGGCTCCCTTTCACCTCTGAGCCGTCGTACTGAGGAAACGTTTTCATCTGCTCCTGTCGACTGAAGATCCTCCTGAACTCTCTCCACACCTTGAGAGACATTTAAACACATGGTGATGACGCCCGGACAAAAACATGGTTTTATTTATGTTATTTATGCATGTGCTGCTGTCGTCCATTAAGCAACGTTACCGTGCTGAACAGCTCCATCTCATCTGCAGATGTCCTGAGTTGTCCAGTGTCACACGACAGGTGGAAGTAGTCGATTAAAGACTGAAGCTCAGATAGAAAGTCGTCCAGCTGAACAGAGACCAGGAGGAAGTTTCCTGTTTGCCCTGAAACGCCTGATGTTGAACAAAACAGTAGAATGAGCATCTCCACTCCAACTCCTCACCTATTTCTTCTGTCTGAATAGGTTTTCCATTTTACGAAATATATCTGTGTAGATGCATTTGACCTTTTATTACAGTTTCATGTATATTTAAGGTCACAATTTAGGCCTTAAATTTAGGTCACGATCATGATCCTTAAATGATGATTTATGCAAGAAGACTTTTACAAGAGCAGCTGATCACATGGTCTCACGATAAGGTCCAATTATTGGCTTCAAATTGACAGGAATTGCAGATATATTCAAAAAATGATGGGTATGCTAAGTGATTATTATTATTTTACCAGTAAATCAGTATTTATTTGGTCTTCTACTAAAAATAATCCTATATTCAAGAAAGAACTGAATCTAATGGACAAATTACTGTTTACTGTAGTGGAAATATTCACAGTCCACAGCTTTTCCTCATCTCATTATCTGTTTTTCAGATGCTCATGACGATTGCAGATCCTTCTCTCCTCTCTGGGATTCTTTCTTTTCATTAAACTGACCAGTAGATTTCCAGGTTACTGCAGGTTTGACTCTCACCCTCAGCATTTTGAGCCTGATGTAAAGTTTCCTCCTCCTTCGTGACACTTGTGTGAAATTCTTCATCTTTCCTTTCACAGACTGGAACATAATGCAGCACCTGAAAAAAACAACAACACATGCAGTTATAATAAATGAAAAGACGAACAGGTTGGATGACTTTAAGACAGTCTATGTGTGTGTTCACCCTGAGGAAGCTGTGGACGGTGTGAACAGAGTGCAGGTGGCAGACGAGCCAGCGGAGGTAGATGAGCAGGTCGTCCTGAGAGAGCAGCTGAGCAGGGTTTCCTCGTCCAATCAGGATCGTCTCTCTGCTCCCTGACAGCCGGCGAGCTCTCTGAACAGCGTCCTCGTACTCGCTGGTTAAAAGTCTCACCTGATCCTGAGAGAAAACAAGTCTGATGTAACTGTAAAGTTGTGTATTGTCAATAAAGGTATTTAACATTTTCCATTAGTATACCTTTAATTTACTGCTTATTTCTTCATGTAGTTTGGTAAATTTAAAAATTTGCCAGCTATATTTAAATGTTTGGATATATCTGGATATACTTATCAGTGATTTCTCTCTTTCCAGAAGGGGTCAACTAACAATCACTTCAACTGTAGATATATTCAACCTTACTGTTTTAATTCAAATGAAATTAACGCAAAACTCGTGACCAACCAATACTGATGATGTATTTTCTTAATGATCAATAAGGAAGTATTTTGTAACTATACACCCCAAATACAAAATTTGAATGTGAATACAACAGCAGAAAAGGAGCCGTGACACAAACAGGTTCATATATAAGGAGGAAGAAAACCTCCTGTCAAGCTGATGTGTTACTTGTGTAAAATGTGTTTTTTCCTGTTGTCACCTTGTAATGAGGATAAAGCTTCTCCATGACGCTGGCGTGGCGGCAAAATCTCCTCCATCTCAGCATGAGCAGATATTTGATCTGAGCCAAGTGATATGATCTGTCAGCGTAAAACTGCGAGAGGAAACACAAGAAAGGAAGTTAGTGTCAATAACATTTCTCGTTTTATCTTTTGCTGCCGTTGTATTCGGTGGCGTGTGAAGTGTTTTGAATGTGGTGTGTTCAGGCCTCACCTGGTGCAGGAGAGCAGGCAGACTGTCAGCTGTGTGTTCCAGACTGAGACAACTGTCCAGCTCCCTCTGCATCACATCAGCCTGAGACTGAACAGGAGAAGCTTCGGCCACCTGCAACCAAAGAGGAGTCACATTCACTTTGTTTCAAGAAAAAAGAAACAAGTCCAGATTGATTTTTAAATTACTGGGTAATCAATAAATGACATTTCCTTGGACTTGATAGAAATGAAGATGGATTTTTACTGTCTCACCTGAAGCCCCCTCCTCAGCGCATGTTCCCTCTCTGCACGGAAGAAGGAGACATCTTTCGGCGGCAGAACAGAACTGAAACAGAAATTTATTGAAATTCTTGAAAAGCTTCTATTCCAATAGATTCCATTCAGACATGTTCAAGACAATAAAATAACTCCTAAAATTACAAATACTCTTGCTAACTCATGGAACAAGATTTAAAGAAAAAATCTGTATTGTTTATTTCTCATATTTGAATTATAAAGTTAATTATGCAAATATATTATAAAACACTCTTCTAATATATATGTACAGAAAAGTTTAATTACCTCATTAAAATTACATATATTCTTTCTCAATCATGGAAAAATTGAAAATATATATATGCAAGTTTTTATTGAATAACTGCTGGTCAAATGATATCTCTATATTTATATATATCCTATTCTCAGTGTGGATCCACAGGACATTTGGAAACAAAATGTTTTTATTTTGGATCTGGATTTTCTTCCAACTTCCAACTAGTTTTGATGTCACAAATTCACACGTTAAACTCAGATTTAAAGTGTACGGAAGAGTAAAAGTGGACACATCAGAATTAGAATCAGATTTATTGCCAAGCGGGTTTACACATACAAGGGATTGGCTGTGGTGTATTTGTGCAAGTATACATTTAAAAAAGTATAAAAACTATATAAAAGCTCCAACATCCACCAGAAGCAACAACAAGCAACAGAGCAAGACACATTTTTGAGTGGAGGCAGAGTTGAGTTCCAAGTTCCTGCCAAAACAAACACCAAGAATAGTTTGCAGCTGAAATAAAGTGTGTGTATACAAATCCCCAAGCTTCCTCACCTGTATGAAGTAAATCCACTCTCTTCAATGTGTCCCCTCAGTGCTGAGAGCTGATGTGAGAGCTCGGCCTCCATCTGCTCCACCCTGACGGAAGAGGAAACTCTGTACACGTCACACATGGTGCAACTTCTAGTTCAGGGTCAACACAAGTGTAGAAACTGGAAAGAAACTGAGGTACAAATATTTCAAACAAGTCCTGAGCAAATCTGTGCGTCCATGCTGACTTGTTGTGAGGTATCCATGGAGACAGGAGCGGTTTCCTCTCTTTGGCCTGAACTCACACAGTAGCTGCATCTGATCAGTAGAGGGCTCTCACATCACATTTGTCAGAAAACCATGACGTCACCGCTGCTGTGCTTTTCAGATACTGCCCACATTACAATAATATGTAATAAAAAGTAAATGGATGATGAATGATGCACAGAGTAGTCGGTTGTTGGGCAGTTCCCTCCTCAGCAGCCGGGGCTCCTGCTATCCAGAACCTGGACTTAATTGAGCGGGGTCCACTCTTCTTGGATACAGGGTGTGATTGGTTCTCAGCCTGTGATGAGATTGTCCAATAGCAGATCAGCTCCTCACCGCCTGCAGAGTCAAGTCTGCAGCTTTGCAGCTCCTCCAGAGACAGGAATTAAAAAAGGTACATGAGGAAAAAAACACAGGCAGACATTTAGTGGTTCTTTAAGCTTTATTTACATGCACCATCTCTGTTACAGCCAAGATAAGAATTGGGATTACAACCGACAATCTCAGCTTGATGTCTTGTTTTGTAGGAGCAAGAGGAAGAAATAGAGAATGGATATTGGCAGTGAGTGTTACTCAGAATTCATGTAGAATCAAAAATAAAAGTTTTATGTCATTTGTATTTTGAAGATTAAATCATCCATGTGAAGACGCAGAAACCATTTGGGAACATAAATGTGCAGAATGTGTTTTTTTTCTCAAATCCAAAAAATATGCCAAAATGGGGGTTGAACATTTCTATCAGTCAATTAAGTTGCAACATTTTTCACGATTTTTCTATAACTAATCAATTTGATTGATTGATTTGTCGTCTGTCCTGATGATCCCCCGACTGAGGGGGTCAATAAATAAATAAAACAAATATGCGTCTTAAAATGATCGAGTTAAGTTTATCAAGTAGACAAAATAACTGAAGTCATTTAAAAAAAAAAAAATCATCCTGCTGTTCCCACAAAAACTGTGCTGATTTTATTCAATTTTTTTTGCACCTGCAGCACTGGTTCCTTATATTTATACACTGTATATCCTCTTATTTCCGCTAACTTCAAAGCAGAAATGTTTTGGCAATATTTAAAATACTGTGGTTCTTTCTTTCTAAAATGGCAAAAATGGCTCTAAGATACAACACAACGTCCTCTCGCAGGGTTTGAATCGCTGTGGTCCAATCGTCAAAAAAAACTCATCACGTCCCGTGTCCTTGCCCGACCACTTTTCCTTGACCCACATAAAGAAAATGCACAAGGTCAAGGAAAGATGTGAAGGAGGATTCATGAAGACGTCGGGGGCGCTAAGAGAATCTGACACTTGCACTAGGCGGCGTAAGTATGTGACAGCAGATGTTATTGACGTGGATCAATAAATGCTGCCGCTGCAAGGAATTGACTTATCTCCTTTCCTCTTGTAAAGGATGGTCCAATGTGTCCTATGCTAAAGGAGATAAGAAAATAAGCACCGAAGCACCTTTTCTGCGACTTATACTTTACTTCTGGATCATTTCACCAGGAACCTTGTGAAGCCTCAAAACAAGACGATTCGATCACAGCATTTTTTTCCCCCCCAGCACCTGCTGTAGTGCTGATAACAAAGGAGAGGCTACTACTGACACTCCATCTGCAGCCACTCCCTGCTATCTATTTATTTATAGCACCAAGAACTTCAAATTCAAACACCAAAATATTGTAGTCGAGTGTTGTGGAGTGTGGTTATTTGAATCCAGATATTCCTAAATGTCCGCTAATGTAAATGGTGTCACCTAGAGCTAAATCATGTCCTTAACTCCGTCCTGAACTCTACATGGACGGGACCTCCGATATTGCAGTACGAGGAAGAGGAGGGAGAGGAGGACGAGTGGGGAAGATGGTGAAAAGGGATCTGCAGCAGAAACCACCACATCGTCGAGACGTCAGTAATGAGCCTCTTCAGAAGGAACAGAATTCACAGTAATGTCACTAAACTTCACAGGGTCAAATCTGCTAAATGAAGGGAAAACATTACATACAATAACCACACAATGTAGATCAGTTCACATCTTGATAACATATTAACCTCTACAGACTGATATTTGGTGCATGACTCGGTGCATCAATGGGAAAAGAAAAAAAGCTTTTCTTTAACATTTGTTTTAAATCTTTTAGTCCATTTAGGCTACGTCTCTCAAAGAAACATTAAAATAAAAACTAAAGCTTGTCAAGTATCCTCCACTGGAACGTAATAATGCAACATTCTCATTCTGTAAACAGGCCGTCAGCCAACAACCGGCTGACGGCTGGTTTGGCAAAAATGTTGGTTCAGGTATGAAAGGGCGTGAAAAGGGAGAAGAGCAGGGTGGAAACAGAATTCATCTTCATCATGTATCACTTTGTGATATGCGTGATTCCCTGAGACTAACATGAGTTGATGCTTTTCATATAGTTTTAACAAAATGTCCTGTACTAGTAGTAAGTGCTGTTGTTCACACCGCCCAGGTATTGATCTTGTTTCTCCGCTGTGTAGACACCATTATGTGTCTCAGACACTTAAAATACAGTATCGAAATGAATGCCTCACATTAAAAACAATGGAAAAAAAATACTACATGAATACACTTTTACACACTCCATTCCCTCTAGTTGAACAATGCAGGACAATGACACCCAATTTACATTTCCCCCACTTTTCTTTTCTTTTCTTTTCTTGAATCATGCTCCGACAGAGCCTCTCAGCTCGGGACCCAGCTTTGAGGGGAGGTCTGTTTCGAGCTTGAGAAGCTTCCTGAATTCCTGTTGGCGTTCTGGGCGGAAGTGAGGCAAGAGTCGAAGCTGAGGTCCAGGCAATCTGCATCCATCAACTCGTTGCGGATGATGGAGTCCATGTCACACTCCAGGCTGCCGTTGAACACGTCCAGGTCCAGATCGGCAGGAAAGCGGTCCTGGCCGGACAAACCAGAGCCGAGCTGCATAGATGCGTTCTTGCTGGGTGACTTCAGGTGTGGCTGCTTGGCAATAGGTTGACTGGCATCGCCGTCAGAGGTTGACAAGCCAGCTTGCCAACCAGGCACTGATGAGCTTTGACCCTGACCTGCGATGGTGGGGTTCACCGACATGTGGTCTTTGCGCAGCAGCATGGCATTTCGACGAGCGTTTTGCAGAGCGATGGCGGTGCTGGCCTGCGACATCAGCGGGTCGGACTGGGTGAGCATGACGTTGCTGGGGCTGTGGGAGTCCAGACTGAGCAGATCCTGCAGGGTCTGATGGTCGCTAAAGTGCGAGATGCAGGAGAAGGTGGTCTGCTTGTTCTCCTGAATGGTCTGCATGGGCGACTGGCGCAGGCTCGTGATGGACGGAGGGCTGAAAAGAGGGTTGGGACCGTAGCTGCCAGAGGGGCTACCCAGACTGCTTCCTGAGCAGCTGAAGGTAAACAGGGAGCTCCCCTGATCGTCTGCTCCACTGTCCTCCTCTCCAGGAGGAGGCTGCTGGGATGCCGTCAGGCTGATATTGTCTAAAAGGTCGTCCATCAGGTTGTCAGAGAGCCCATCATTGAGGTTCATGGTACCTGCCAGGTCAGAGAGCCCAGTGGGCCCTGTGGACGGGGACATGCTGCTGGGACTGGAGTACAGCATTGGGGAGAGTGGAGAGTCATCATCAGGCACCTCGTCCAGCTCCAGGTTGGCCAGGATCGGGGACAGACGACCGCTGATTGTGCTGGCGTTAGAATTTGTCCGGGAGCGGAAGTCTGTCCAGGCGTCGAGCTCATCGCTGCTGCGGGAAGTTGGACTTCCTGTCCACTTGGAGAGGCTCGAGGAGCTCTCAGAGCTGCCCTCTTGAGCGGCTTGCAGTGAGGCCTTCTTCTTGGTGGCCCGTCCTCGAGCCCCTTTGATGTACTTACTGTTGTCCATGGATACAGCCCGTCGGCGAGGAGCTTTGCCTCCCTTCCCCCCCTCTGGGTTGACCATCCACCAGGAACTTTTCCCTGTCCCTTCATTCTGGACTTTGACAAAACGACTGTGGAGGGACAGATTGTGTCGGATGGAATTCTGCAATAAAATGAAGGAAAACGATTAGCTGCAAGATTGAAATATGTGTCAAAGCAAAACTTGTGAAGCACTTTAGAAGATATGGTATAGACTACACAGATTTTACAGACAAATCGATATATTAGTAATGAGGAGACAAACTCTGCCTTTTCTGTAAAACCATTTAAATAAATGTGTCTGTGGTGTGGGAGCCAGACCTCGATGACATCATCCAGGCTTGGGCTTGTAGACAACATATTTTTGACCAAAGTCAGTGTGAGTCCAATGAAGAGATGTGGAAGTTTGCAACAAAGGAATCAGAGGATCTAGCACTTTTGGAAACGATACTAAAAAATAAAGGTTAGAGTTAAAGGATAGAACTTAGGTCATATTTTCAACGTTTTGGCCATCAGTTTAGATAAAATCGTACTCGGGTAAGATCCTGGAACATGATGATGTTGCTTTAATGAAGTCCGACAGGTGAAGAAACACAAAACGGCCAGGCAGGTTGTCAATGTGCCAGTCTAGTCAGATTATGTCAAAAACTTTAAATGGAGGTGAAACTAACAGAGTTGTTTGACAGTTTGGGAAATTGAGACCAGCTAAGCCTTGGCATAGGAAACCATAGTTTGTACCAAAGGTCCTTTTAGTACAGTGCTGGATCTTTCAATCATATCACACAATCTACCTCAGCACATGAAGTTCGAGTTGTAATGAATTTTAAATCTCAACTTTTAAGTTATTTTTAAATACCTAGACAAAAAGGTTTTTTGGTTTCACAGTTGGTTCCATTTTTTTTTGTTTAACTAAACCAAGTAGTGTGAACAACATTACAACGTTGTCCAAGATACAAACTTTTTTGTGACCCATTTTTGGCTGCTCAAAAAGGTTTGCAGGATTTCCCCGGAGATGTTTCCTCCACCGTGTAGGAAATTAAACAGCTGGAGTCGGCACGGCTGACCCGCACTAAGACCCACAGCAGTAAGTAAGGAGAAACTTTGCAGTGATTTCTGCAGCCCAGAGGCCAGCTTCACTGGGAGAGAATCCAGCATAATTCTCTTAAACTTGAATTAACTTGAGTAAACCAAGGTCCTATTTAAATCCATCTCTCAGAGGATTAAACTAATCAAATGCAAACCAGGCTCAGCACATACAAACTACGGTGACACGAGGCTGCCCTAATGATATGGACCTGTAGCGGTGGAGGCAGCTGCTCTCCAGCTTTGTGATGATCGAATGATCACAAATGAGCATTGGCAACAGTTTTCCTCTGGATATAATGAGTCAGTGGAATGATCCGCTGATATTTAACTTACAGCAAAGCCCTCGCTTAAAGCCAATTAAAGGATTAGGTCAACTAGCAATCACTTTCATCGCTTACAACCAAACACATGTGACTCAAAAATAAATCTCAGGTGCCCCGTTGCTCTTTTCTTTCTGGGTTTCACCCATTTAGTAGGAAAGGCTGCTGGGCTTAGTGGGCTATATCGGTCTTTCATAATTTACTGTATGCTATGATATACTATGTACGCTTTAAAGCATATACTTATCCTTAATATAAAAAAATGTTAATATTTAGGAGAGCAGTGGAGGGGTTAATAACAAAAACACAGAGAGAAGCAACTCATTGATTGTTTGGTTTTAACAACTGCGACAAGACAGGATGTGAATGTTTTTAGTGTTTTCACTTTGTCCAAGGGTTAATAAACAAGTCTCGGGGAATAATCTAACTTGGGATGTTTCTCTTTCTGAATTTGGCTGAAAATCCGCACTAATTCCTTCCATCTGAAGAGGAACACCCAAGCTGTGGCTGCTGTGTGCTACGTGCAACAAACATCTAGGCCACCTGGACTATTTTCAATGATAATATAATGATTTCACTAATATGAATATATTTGAGAATAGTCAAAACATGTAGTCTATACGCTTTGAACTCCACTTTCCATGTTATCCTGTTTTAGATTTGGCATTTGAAAATCGGGTATCAGAGGTTGAACAAAGTTTGTGGACAAACAAACACATCACCAGTGTCATTTTATTTTTAAATGGGGTTTCTTAATATATTGACTTAATTTGCTCTCTTACAGAAATCTCATTAAATGGAACTCATTGTAATAATTGAGATAAAGATGTCATTTATACCATATGATGAGAAATAATTGTTCAATCTACATAACCTGTAGCTTGTATTACACATTTTACTGGTTGCAACTGTATTATCATTGCCTAACTTCTTTATGATAGTCCCTTATCATACAATATATGTTGGGGAATAGTTTACTGACCAATATAAGCTTCACATTGTCTCTCTAGCTCTATCTTTTTGCAGAGATATCTATAAAAATGGGTTTTTCTCACCATATTTCCATTGACCTTGAGCTTGACCTTTGGCTGATCAGCTCCGAAAAGTTAAGCATCAGGAGAAACCCTCTTAAGTTACAAGCCCACCCAAGTTTGGTGAAATCCCACCGATGCAATTTTGAATTCCTTATTCCCTGTACACACAGGGAAACAATACCCCGTTGCTATGCTGGCGTGCAGGGTTAAAAAAAAAAAAAAAAATTACAGATGTATTTCTCAAGAACCGTCTCAAACCCCGAAACAAGCAAGACATCCGATATCACGCACGTCAACTGGCCTGAACAGCTGAACTGTATAAAGGCTAAAAAGTCACATGCAAACCAAGTCAAATAACTGCAACATGATAATCAACCCCGTGACCTACAGGGAGTGAACACAATAACTGCAACACCTGTCCGGCTCAGTCTCGTGCATCCAACACAACTGCTGTGCAATAAATAAATAAACCCGTGTTGACACTTCAGTTTTGGCCGAGGCTGCCACTGAGGTTTTGATTGAACTCTGACGTTATTTATGGGGCCATGAATTGTGGTGTGGCCGTATTGGATTGTACTGTATTCCAGCAGAGGGATGAAACAGTCGTTACACCTATAACAATATAACACGGCTCAAATGAGAGCAAAATGCAACAAAAATTATTTGTTTGGAGCTCACAAAGTCTGCTGAATTCAGAATTAATAACATTATACTGCAAAAATGGTGCTTTTAATTGTAGAATACAGTATTGTGGATTACGTGTGCAACCCACAACATTCCTGTTATTTTCTGTTTGTTTCTTTTTGGAGAACGACTGTGCACCATGGAGAAGGTCCTGCTTGAAAGAAAATAGCCAGTGGACATAACTGCGTCTTTTAAGCTGAAGGAAAACAAGACAATTTCCCAGAATGCTTCTCTCAGGTACGTACAGTATGAGCCATGGCGTTTAGAAAAAAAAGGAGGATAAATCACAAAGAGCAGAACTCCTGCCGTCCCCTCCCCCACGCAGTCACAGCCGTGCTGCAGCACCCTTTGAGCAATGCCTCATTCCGAGCGGGGACTGGAGCAATGCCAGTTTAGCCAGAGCCCGATCCAAAGAGAAACACTGAGCTTCTCTCACACTGCTACACATTGACCTACATAATTTATAGTCAGCTGATTGATCCTCGTGCCCGGGCCACATGAAAAAGACAGTGGGGCACTCGCACAGCAGGCCTGAGCTGCTGCTCTGCCCATCCATATGGGAAGCTGCAGCTTGGGATTGGATTCACAACAATGAGAGTGGGGGGGGGGGGGGACATAGATAGATGAAGGTGGCCACTGAACATATTGAGGTCTTATTCTTGTCTTGTTATGGGAATGGGACGTGAGACAGCTCTGGAGTTACTATCTGAGGACATTTTTTTTCCCCCTGGTGCAGATGAGCAACCCTTCAGCGATGCCTGAGTCTCAAACAGCGTAGGAGCATCTCCTTTGGGAAATGCTGATGTCAGCTCTCCTGTAACCCTCAACATTAACCCTTTCCTCTGCCAACCACTGTCTGTCTGCAGCCACATGGAGGCGTGTGCATGAATGAAACCTGCCTGCCACTGATCTAGAGTAACCACTATCCAGTTGATTCTGTGCAGATTAATCGGTTATTAGCATCAAATTGTCTCCCATACGGATTACTTCTGGGGGGGGTTTTCATATTCCAATTCCCATCATGTCACCGCAATTTGATGAGGTTTTTCCAAAAAGCAAATCTTGACCGTTACTGTAATTCCTTACTGAAGAAACTCCCTGGAATTGGCCTGCATCCCACATGCACAGTTATGCAGTTGTGCGGGATTACGGACCTATTTCCAGAGTTTTTCTAACCCCCCCCTCTCTCCTCCAATCTAAATCCCGCAAAGCTCAGAGCTTTCATCAGACTTGATTCCATGACAGATGAATTGGTTTTTCCAGGCCTGTACTAATCCTTCAAATCAAACAGAAGCAGGCAGCAGGGCCCAGTGGAGGCTGGTGAGAAGTGCTGCAGTGTGAACCAGTTGGAAAGTGAAATTGACTTTGCATTGCCTGTTTTGCAGTCTAGAGTTTCATACCCACTACCTTGTTTGCACTGGATTAGTGTGCAGCTCTGATTCGTTTGTGTGCAAGTGTGTAATTTGATGCACATACCAACACAGCCAGATATTGTGACAGCAGCTTGGACCACAACACATTTAACCCCTGTGAGCATGTTGCAGCCACACTCCACAATCCTCTGCTGTGGTGGACAAAGCAAATGTGCCTGAAAATGTAAAAATGTGGTGCTGTCTGCAAATAACGGTGTGTGTGCTCGTCTCTGCATGAACCCACGGCCGTGTGTGCATTGTGTGTGTGTGTGTGTGCATAGTGTGTTTCTGCACCATCACAACATGGTTCTTTGTCGTGATGACAGCAGCAGCATGCCTGCTCTCACCTTCCAGCCCGCAGAGCTGTTGCTGTCGCCTTTGTCCTTGAAGTACGGCACAGACCTCACCATCCAGTCGTAGATCTGGGACAAGGTCAGCCTGTTCTCCGGGGAGCTCTCGATGGCCTGGGTGATGAGGTCTGCATAGGAGTAGTTGCCCCAGGCGTTCCTGCGGGCGGAGGACTTCCTCAGCTGCTGGGAGGCAGAGCCGCGGAGGGAGTCAGCGGAGGAGGGGGTCAGCCCGGAGGGAGAAGAGCCGTCCGCCGCCTCCTCCGCGCTGGGGCCGCGCCGGATCTCCACGGGCTGCGAGCCGGGCCCCCCGGTGCAGCTCGCCCCCCGGGGCTTCACATCCCCACCGCGGGGGGTCTCCGCGGCGCCCTCCTCGTCGTCATCCTCCTCCTCGGGGATTACGTCAGTGTCATGGGTGTCGGGTTTGCCCGCTCCGGACTCCGGACGGGGCAGCGGCCAGGTGCAGGAGCGGGGCCGCTTCTGGGGCTCGAAGTCCGGGTCGATCTCCACGTTCCGCGGCGGCTCGGCCATGGCGATCCGCACCGATGCTCGCGTCTCGCACAAAGGGGGAGAAAATCACTCGGGTCGCATTCCATCAAAGTGGCGTGCGGGATTCATCCACGATGTCTCCCCCGGGGGGCTGCAGCCCAGCACGTGTCCGTGTGTCCGTCCTCCTGCGAGGCGTCGATCTGCAGCACGGAGCTCCGAACAGTGTCCCCCCCCACTCCCACTCCCCCCCCCAGCAGCCCACACCCTCAGCTGCACAGTTTGCCAGAATGTGGAGAGAAGCGATCGGAAGTCAGCGGAGAGTCAAGAAGACGACGTGTGCCTCCCCCCCCGCGTCCTGCAGACTCGCGTTCCTGCAAGCAGACCAGAATGACTTCATCTAATAAAGCCTCCACCTCGGCGCTATCAGTCCGTGCACAGCTGCCATCTTGCCTGGTTCCTTTCCCCCGAGTTCTTGTATCATCCGAGCGGAGGAGGGCTGCACGTCGCCCGCTGTCCGGATCCGATCGAGGTGGAGATCGCCTTCTCGAGGCCCTGCAGCTTTCTGTGCAGAAAGGACAAGACCCGCATCCAGACCGGGACTATCCGCATCGCTCAGGACCTGAGGACGCACAGATGCATTGTGGCATCTTGGAGAGGGAAGCTCGGTGTCCTCGGCTCGGTGTCCTCCGTGCGGACAGCAGCCTGCAGGGACAATTCATTCAATCTGCTGCTGCTGCGGTGGAGCAAGCGCTTCGACTCCAGGAGAAAGAAAAAAAGAAGCAGGATCCTGCCCCCTGGACTGAGCTGAAATTAAAGAGACAGTGTGGACACGTCCTGCTCGGCAGTGACATCACCCTCCTCACTCCTTCACCAGCACACACATCAAACACAGACACACACATATACACTGAAGCCTCTGCACGAATAAAACAGGGAGTGAATAAAGTAACAGCAGCAGGACTCACCTGGAGATTTCTGTGCATCGTTACTCTGAGGGCCGGGTGGAAGCACAACCAGGGACTTCTTACAAATACTGAGCACATTCAATTTTTGATGAGCAGAAATAAATCCTCTGTGTCATTATTCATTAGTTGTCCCAAAAGTTGTCGAATGTAAAAAGGTCAGAGTTTGAAAGTACTTTAAAATTTCCTTTAATAAAAGGATTTGGCCGCAGTAACATTTTGATATCATCCAAAATAATATGGTTGGCTGAGAAATAAACAAACAAATAATAGAATAAACATATTAACATCTAAGTTGTATACCACATTAAGTTAAATAAAAAACACATTAAGATGATTAGTAGTCGTCTATATTTTAGCATCGTGGGAAATATTTTCATATTATATAAAACCAAAAACAAAGATCTACTTGATTTTACTAATGATCTGATCGGGATCAGTGCAGCCAGATGTTGTTGTTAGTATCAGCATCTGATCAAGAATCATTGTTAACCTCACCGACACTGTTGCCTGTTTTTCTATGATAAACTGAATGCTGCAACAACATTAACATCCACTTCAACATGAATGATTTGAATGAATGAAATCCACATTCAAACAGACGTCCGGTTTTGTGTGATTAAAACACATTTGACTCTGAGAATAAATAGGAGCCGGTTAAAGCAGGAGCAACAGCAGGACTCACCTGATGCAACACTCAACACATTACTCTTTAGTCTGGATGGAACCAAAACCAGATTTAAAAATGCTGAGCGCGTTTAATGTTTGATGAGACCGCCAAAAATAAATCCTCTGTGTAATTATTCAGTAGTTGTCCTAAAAGTTGTCAAATGAAAAAGACACAGAGTCTGAAATTGAGGATAAGACCTCAGTTATATATTGTGAAGTATAAACGGTAGCAGGTATATTAGGCTGGGATTAAAGCAAAAGCAAAAAAGATATTTAACACTTTTAAATTTGAAACTTTTATAATTAACCTTCAAATTAAATAAAAAAGATAATTGGTGTGTTTAGTAATACTCACTATTTTGCCAGCGTGGAGATGAATATGAGTCACTTATTAATCAAACCAAAGTAATTTGACTTGATTTTACTCATCAGATGGTTTACAGTGCTGCTGGGTGTTGTTTGTTGTTGTTGCTGTTGTCGTCATGCCAGCATGACTGGTTCGGTTTTAATGACAAACTGGATGTTGCAACAACACAAACTTACTTTTCAACAAACTCAATTTGAACAATTTTTGCGCGTGTGCTTGAAACAAGTTTGTGTAAAAGTGGACCGCAGACGTTTCAAGGTTAAACATCCCGGAATTGTATGATTCAAATAAGATTCAGGTTTTTTGCAAAAATAACAGCAGGTTACAGTAGATAAAAGAAATTTAAATACCACTAACCGTTTGTCTGTAGCTAAAACACTTTAGTTTGTACAGGAGATAAACTTTGAAGGGTTTTTTTCCTCACTTTCACATCCCACACGTCTTCGTATTTGTAAAGCACAGAAGATGCACGTTAATCGGCAACACACCCACACCTTAACCCTTATTAGTTTCATTTATGAATACATTTGCATAAAGAATATGCATCATATGAAAATTAAAACACTTCCTGTGTACATATAGTTTCTTTTCATGTCTTTGTTCAGTACATGTGTGACATTTCACAAGCATCCACATAAATCATCAGAAATAAACACTCAGCCTAAAATACTTTAAGACCAATCTCCTGCCACTGTATTTAGTTTTGTGTGAGAATCATACACAACCCATGATGGAGATTCATTAATTTCCCTTAAAACTTAACTTAACATAAAAGTCATTTCGAAATCCATTTCCAAAAGTCTTCCGGCCTCTTCGCTAATATTTATAAAAATAAATAAAATTGGACCACAGTTTGATTCGGAGTTAAAAGCAATATGACACCCAGAGGCTCATCTGAAACACTGTCTGTAAGTGCAATGTTGCATTCAAGTGATAAAAGGCCTTAAAATATCAATAAATATCTTCTGTACAACATTTGCACGCACACTGTTCAGCAGTCCCACTGGGTTTGTGCTGGAGGAGAAGGAGAAGTGTTCGGAGGAGAACAGCGTATGAAGGCTGGACTTAATGTGACGTGGTTGACTTTCCTCCAATGTTAAACCTGCGACTTGGTGCTTCTGTCCCCTTCCAGCCAATATTCTTCAGTCTGCATCTCTGTGAGCCGAGACACCGTCCTCTGGAAGGCAAACCTTTCCTCTTCTCCACTGAATATGGACAGACTGCTGGCCTCGTCCTGTCGAACCCAGGGAAACAAAATCACACCTTCGATATGTATGTAATGTGTACTGCTTAAAATAAAAAGGCAAGTGGTTTTGACATTAGTTTAAAAAAAAGACAATTAAACAGAAGAATCATACAAACATGTTAAAATCGGGTATTTTCTAAAGGAACCTCAGACGATCTTAAAGTTTTAATCTTAACATGTTTACACAGACTTTCCTTTTACTGCATATTTACATTTTAAAATGTTTTTATCTTAATGATTTCTCTTGATCCTAAAGAAACAACATTTCAGCTTTTTCAAAATCACCTCTGTGGAATTATATGTTTTATTAGACATTGCTAAAGACGAGTCGACAGGAAATGAGGAGGAGGAGAGACTGAGATGCGACGCAGGGGATTTTTGAGTTCATGGTGGACATGTCAGCTCCTTCACCGGGGGGGCATCCCACAACATTTAATATTAACTGTATTTTTTTAATAGTTTAAATGAAAAATAAATAAACTTATGTCAACGTTTCAAATGAGTTAGGGGAGATTCTACCAATCGGTTATTTCCATCTCTATCGAAAACAGGAAATTAATTTGCCACTGGAGTGAGATGATTTATGTATCTATGCAGTTTCCATAGATACATAACTTGCATTTAAAAATAAACCAGCGTTATTCTGAGTCAAATCTGTATTAAGAAAACAGCAACTCATGCAAGTTAGATTTTTATTTCTGTTTGGAAAAGGACTAATGGCCTTACACGTGTTTCTGTTGATTGTTGCAGATATTGTTCAATTATCAAAGTAATAAATATACTTTAGGAGTGAACATTCCTGGCAGCAGTTTGCACTTTGACTGTTTTATAGCCTTTTATATTGAGACTGAATGTACACACCCAAGCCGAAAAACTGGTTCAGCTGGATAAAAGAAAAAAGGAGAGTTGCAGAGCTCTTACCCTTTTCAGCCCCAGATCGTCCATGAGAATGTTGCTCTCATCATGACCGCGATCCCCGTCGAGCACAAAAAGGTCCTCCAGAGGGTGGTCCGCGAGAATCACCACCCGCACCTGAAAACAGAGATGACTCATTGTAATAAAAAAGTTTTGGGTGATTAATGTGTGAGTGAATTTGTGCACCGTACCTTGTGGTCGTAAAGAGCGTCCACCAGCGTGATGAGTCGCCTGGCTTGAGTTTTTTTGTTCAGCGTGAGCAGAGGAATGTGACGGATAAAGAGGGTGTCGAACAGCCTGGATATCTCGAGGTAGTCACTGGCCCCTAAAGGCTGAAACATTTACATTCAGACACTGGACACCACAGCAGCCAATAAGCAGGGCTTTGGACTTGACTGTTTACTAAAAAACTCATCCTTTTATGACTTATCTGATTTCTTTGGATAACATTAGCTCACACAGAGCCATTAATGTGTGAATCACTTTATCACTTAACAATCCAAAAATGTTTTAAAATGATCAAATGTAAACTTGGTCAAGTTCTCTGTGTAGTAAAAGACACCAAATAGTCTGAGGCTGAACTTCGGCGACAATAGAATTAAATGATACGAAATAAATCTATATCGATGTGATGCTGAAACAATGTTTTGTGTTTGAATATTTCGTGCAATATTATCGTATTGTGGTTTTGATGAAGCAAGCAAAAAAGTGTAAAAAAGCAACACACAACAAAAAAGACCCACAATTCAGGATTAGAAGTCAATAGTGACACAGAGTTTTACAACAGTTATGTCATAATATGCATCTCACAGTCAGGAGTGGAAAAGTCCAGACGGACTCACCCTATCACAGAGCTCCTCAAACGTACAGTCTGCAATGGTCCCACGAGCTTTGTTCAGACGCACTTTTCTGTTGAGAATGTTCATAACTCTCGGTCGTGTAACTGTAGGGAAATGTCACAACATATTATAACCGCTATAAGCAGCAGTGGGTCGGGGCTGGGCATTTTGAGGAAGTGTAGGAGGAGGATTATGTCACATATCATATTCAAGTCCACTTACTGTCATTCTGCTTGAAAGCCAGCTCATCAAACATCTTGTCAAGAGTCGCTTCTACGTCAGGTTCACTTGAGCTACGATAAATGTGACAGAGAAGCGTTGATTAATCTAACTCTGACTTTTGATGATTGATTTACCAGAAGACTTTCTTACAGGAAGTAGAGTTTTCCAGCCGAGGGTCTGTTTCTTCTGCGGTAATCGATCCCAGAATCCAGCCGAAGAGTTTCGCAATATTTCTGGAAGTGAGAGACAAATAATTAACAAACGGAGCTGTAAAAATATGTAAGAGAAAAAGAGATTTCAATATGTTTGTGAGTGGAAAACCTTTTATTCTACATTCTTACCTGCAACACGGCAATAAAAGGCACAAAGTTGACTCTCTGCAGCCCATTTTTATACAAATCTGAGGCAAGATGACAGATATAATTTATTTTATTATTTACATTCCCGTAATGTGGATTTCTAAATCGATGAACACATTTAATTTGATTAAAAAAAAAAATCACGAATCGCAGATATTTCAGGGTTTCTTCTCTTGATTTGCAATGTCTGCAGAATCATGTTGTGAATATGATTAATTTTAAATCATTATAATCAACTTGTATTGGATCCTACTATTTTGTCCTTTCAAGAACAAAATAAGGAATATGGATGCCAATTGAAACCTATTGAATGCCGAGTTAAAACCCTAAATTTTCGTTTTACACATGCAAGTTTGAAATGTGCTATGTTATCTAGATATACAGGGATTGCTGCACTTGTTTCTTACCTTCAGGAGGTCGATTAGAAGTTGCCACGACAACAACTCCGTTCAGAAACAGATTCTCAAAAAGCTGCTTGACAATCATGGCATCAGCGATATCAGTGACCTGAAACACATAAAAGATGGAAATTAACTTTTAGCGGCAGCACTGCTGAGGTTGCAGAGGCTGCCAGACTCACTGTGATGTGTTGAAACATGGAAAGAGCATTACCTGAAACTCATCAAAGCACAAAACACAAGCCTCCTCACTGATCTCCTCAGCAACTGGAGCAATTGGGTCATAGGATTTGGCCATTTTACCTGCTTTCCTCTTTGGCATACTCTGCTTTAATCGATGGATCCCTGAAAGTAAAAAAGTGAGAAACTTATAAATACAAATTAATTCACACAAATACATGGTCGCTCAGAACCTGAAAGCCGTTGTGGGTGTAAATATACAGTATAGTTAGAGTTACTAAGTACAACATGACAAACTAATTCAAATTCACTTCAAAATGCACTTGAAAATTTGCTAAATATTTGTGATTTAAGTTATTGTTTACTTTATCAAAGCACAATTTTTTAATTGAACAATTAAAATAAAACAAGTTTTCTGCCAACTAGTTACAATTTCACCTCTTCATAGATATTAGAACTCCACATATGCCCAATTTTTTCATAAAGACCTGTGAATTATTTCATAAAAATTCCTATAATTACCAAAAAAAACTCCCCATAAGACTGTTAAAAAAGAAATCCTGGGCCCGATATACAAAACAGGGAGAGGTAGAAAGCTAGGCTGGCGTATTTAAAGCCTCTAACTGCAAATACAAGAGATTACAGAAATATAGAAAACACAAAATAACTTCAGATCGTTTTTGCCAGACACCAAAGTGCTGTGTTGTTCTAGGACCCTCGTATTGGACATTAATATACAACTCAACAAATCACATCACCAATTACAACTAGTTTGCTTCAAAGACAACAATTCTTGACAGAGAGGCAAAGTGTCTTGGTTGATTGGGTAAGTCGTCTTTAACAACTGACATAATTTAATGAGTTGATTTAATGATGAATGAAGGACTACTTTTACTACTAAATGTAAGGTCACGTACAGTAAATGGTGACAAGAATAAAGATGCTTTTCAGGCAAAAACGACCACGAGAAAGCTTTGGTTCAATGTTTTTCCTTCTCGAGTGAATAGGGTGGGGACACAGAGTGAAGACCACAATGAAAAGGATACAAATCTGGTTAACTGACCATGTAGATGGTAACTACAAGTGGGTTGAATCCAGAGAGCAGATTCAACAACCACTGAACTTAACCCTGAACTCTGAGGTGTGTAACTCTGAGATGTGTTTTCAGTTTCATTGCAGCTGATCAGAGTTCACCCGGAGTCAAGTGAGTGTGGTAAAACAAAAAAAATCCCTCCTCAATGCTACGATACTGTGATTCACCATGGAATGTGTAAATAGAGAGTGAAGTCTCAGTTTTGATCCAGTGGAGCTGTAAGTATACTGGATGAGAATACACATGTATCTTTAAACCTAGAGTGTCAGAAAAGGAGCCTGAGTTGGAGAGAAGAGTCAGTGACATTTCATTCAGCAAAGTCTATTCATCCATTGCTTAGCAGATTAGATTTATTTTAATGGATGATGAAGCTTGAATCCTCATGTTATTTTAGATTTATTGCTAAAATCGGTTATACATTTATTTATAAATACACTGACTTTGGACAATTGCAGATTAAAGTGTCTGTTATAAACTAGAGTGTATATTTTTATAGTGAAGGCTGGGTATTTCATATATTGCGTTAGTTTTCAACATGTATACATTAATATAGTTACTGAAATACTGTTAAAACAGAAAATCTCAATCTCAAGTCTGTTTCGTCACTATAAGGACACAAATCTGCCAATGAGCATTTTGCATCCAGAGTTTTAGTAACACTCAGTAACCTACCCAAAATCAAAGTGATCTCAGATTCTAGAGCTGGAAAATTAATCTCCCTCAACTCAGGAATAATAAACTTAATGTTTTAATTAAACTTGCATAATGTAAACTCCAGCATATATCTCTCTCTCTTTTATGGAAAATATAAGGTGAAACGTTCACTTCACAGCCTTTTTTTTAGCTTGCAGCACAAATGACACCTTTTCAAACAACTCATGTGCCCTCTAGTGGCTGTTAGGAGGACTCTGTGTATGAAGTGTACTCACTTTTATGCACATCCAACATAAAGCCATGGAAATGAACCCGCTTTTTCTTTTCCGTCTCCACATATGAATAAAACATGTCCATGACCATTGTTTTTCCTGTGCCTGAAATAAGAAAGACAACGCCAGTCAGAAACAAATAAGGACATAAAATACTAGGTAATTAGAAAGTTGATTTCTAGGCCCACTCCTTACCGACATCACCAAATATGTAGAAGCCTTGTGGAGGTTTAGGCTTTGTAAAAAACTGGAAGAGATAAAGGGAGAGAGAAATAAGGAATTAGATAAGATAAGGAAATAATAGAGCACAAGTCTAGTGGTTACCCAAGTTCAACTGACTCCATCAAAATAGCACATGAGACCTGTTATCCATTCAAAGGCAGTAAAGTATGCTAATAAATAAGTTATTGTAACAAAAGATATAATCACAAAGGCTTTGAGTAAGCAGACTGGAGTTACTGCCTTTAAATAAACTAAGAACAACACATGATGATGCAACCATCTACAGAGAGGATAAGCCTGCATCTACACATAATACAGACACAGTGGTGGATGAACGGATGTGAAACCTATGAGAACCTCATGCATATGTAATAAGAACAACAGTACCAAAACATTCATGCTTGTCTGATATTCTACTCTAGCTACTGTAACAACAACAAGCACTGTTATTCTTCCACGTGTCATGATTTGACTTCAGGTCACAATGGGATTTGTGTGTATTTGATTCAGCTGACACTTACTGAAAAAAAGTAAAATCTATGTAAAACTTTGCTTTGCTATCTGTCAAGTATGGAGGTGGAACGATTGTTTGAGTTTGTGTGGCGGCTAATGGCACAGGAAACATCGCACTGGCAGAGGGAAGAACAGTTTCGGCAAATTGTGAAAGCAGATGTCCTTCAATCCATCCAGAAAATGAAACTGAGAAAAGGGTTGGGTCTACTACAGGATCCACAGCAGACCTCAGGATCCACCACGAGCTACTTCAAGACAAACTTCTGAAAGTCTGATCTTAAACATTTTGTGTTCAAGCATGTTTTGTTATATAGGAATTTCTCTTTAACAGAATTTCCTCCTCCTGTCAGCGAATCATTGTTTTTGTGAATGCACTTATTGGACTGCTGTAATTAATCTTGTACTCTGTGCAATGACAATAGAATTCTCTAAATATATAAGAGAAAACTTGAGGCAAGCCACAGCGAGAGTAGGTGAACACTTATAAATTAGGAATAGAGAGAAAAGCTGCTGTTTGCTACAGTAACATCTGACAGAAAGGGTCAGGTTACGAGTGAGTGAATCTGGATTTTTGTACGTTCAGTTTGCTGTAATATTTTAAGTTAAACGCTTGAAGATTGTCTTGTTCGCTGCAGGGGTTGTATTCACTTCTTTTTGAATCAAAAGATCAACACAACTGCACAATATTCAGGTAGAATTGGCCCCTGAAGTTCTGTGTTCAACAGATCAATAATTTCTCCAACCGATGTAAACATGTGGTGAGATCCTCGGGAACAACCAGTCACTACCTTGGAGAAGATGGACGTGGGAGTGTTGCTGTATCCTCTCAGTGTTTTGTGCAGCTCGTCCAGTCTCTGCACCACCGATCTCTGGTGCTCGTCCTCCCGCAGTGTCCCGTCCCTGATCAGCCCGCTGTAGTGATCCACAGGCCCGCAGAAGCTCCTGGTGGCGCCGGCACCAGCACCCACCTCCTTCTCCACCTCCTCCTCCACCTCCTGCCGGGCTTTGACGGAGTAACCTTAGAAATGAGCAGAACACAGACACTAGTGGAAGTTCAGCTCGTGTGTTTACAGCAGGAAAAAGAGGCTTCAGGGTTCATACACATTTTGACCAATGGGTTTCCATGGTTTTCAATAACTTTAAACCAAATTTCCATGACCGAACATTTTGTGAAATCTGGGTGTATACATGAAAAAGTGACAATTTAGTATTTAAGCTTACAATGAGATTTCAAAGCATACAGTATACCTTAAATTGGCATAGTGCATTATCCCGAACGACATGAATATGAATATAAGAAATTTCCATGATTTCTCGAAAACTTCTGGGATTTAATTGTTTTCAAGCACTTTTCCAGGCCTGGATATAAACATTTAACAATTCATGACTTTTCCAGGTTTTTCATGACCGTAGGAACCCTGAGGCTTATAGATGAGGTTCGTAACAGTGAAGGGTGACAGCTGTCAGCGACAGAATAAACCCAAAGAACAGATGAAGTTAAGTTTATAAAACTGGTCAAACAACCAAAACAACACCGGGTTCGCTGTGGGAGAATGTCACCCGGCTAGCTAGGTGGACTTCTACACCGTTTACGACACATTTTAACCTCCACCGTCACAGGGACTCCAGTGAAAGACGCCTCACCTCGTTTGCAGATCTGCGTTAAACATGTCAGCGGGCTCCTGGAACACCCCGTAAACAGACGCCTGATGCCCGGGAAGGCTGAGGGTGACATCCCCACACACAGCGGTGCGAGGACCGCCATCTTGTTTCAAATGACGTCAACGAAACTTTATTAGCAAGGACAGCACACACACACACACAGACAAAACAATCGTCAGCCAGCAGGGAGCGACACATCTCTCAACTCTGTGTTAATGATAATAATAATATAATTTTGTTCAACGTGTCAATCTATTGCAGGAAAGGGTTATTTGAGTTTTGTGGGGGAAGTTACTAAAAAAGGAAATTAAAAAAACACAACAAGATAAAATTTAGCTTTTCTCTATTTGTATAATATTTTAAAATGTTTTTTTTGTATATCAGACAATCGGACTTATCATATTCATATTCATTTCTGTCTGTGAAATTCAGTGGCTAATGTGCGATCCATTTCATCGTACATATGTGCACACTGTACATATTCAGTTTACACTGCATATATATTAGTTTTATGGTTTTAACCGCATTAATATTTTTTTAGACTTTTCTTATATCTCCTTATAAGTATTGCATGGTACTTGTTATTACTTTACTGGTGGTTATCCCTGACTGCCCTCTTGCTGCTGCAACGCTGCAAATCTCCCCTCTGCGGGACTAATAGCTTAGCTTAGTTTAGCATAGTTCAGCTTAGCTTATTTTGTTTTATCTTATATATGTCTATCGATGTACACATCAATTCTACAATATCAGAAAAACTGAATAGCAGCTTATTGTCATGTTTCTGAGGCTGGAATGAAAATATTTTTTTTGGACCAAATTTCCCTAGAAGAATATTTGCATTTCATATTGATATTTAGTTTCAGCTCAAATATTAACATCGGCTGTCAAATTAATTATTTTAGTCCATAAACTACAAAGTAAGTGTAGTAATTAAAACTAAGATTGACTGAGAATACTAATTATTGTTTATTACAAACTACTATTAATATCTACATTGTTTTAATTAACCGATTAATCTAGTTAATGCCGCTTATAATTCACCACAGCTCAAGATTTTAATGTCTTGTTTTTTTTACCTATAGCCAAAACCTAACATAGATTCAGTTTAACATCATGCATGGCAAAGAAAGCAGTACCCTCTTACATTTGAGAAGCTGCAACCAATAAATATTTGGCATTTTGACTCAGGAAATGAGTAAAAACAATCTTTGATATCAAACAAATAGATTATCTTTGTAATATTCAAAGTCACAAAAAATGTGAGTATGAATGTTTAAAGTAACGGTTAAGCACACCATTGGAAACCTACAACAGAACAATTACATTTTAATACTTTCCTATGAATTCTGTCATTATGCTCGGTCTAATTATATCTCCACTGCACTGAGCCGGAGTTGCAGACAAAACATGGCTGACAACAGTCAGGGTGTTCCAGGGCTTACAGGCTTGTTGCCATGACAACAGAGGAGCCCTTCTCTCCCCCACCCCTCTCCCTAATGCACACAGACACACACACTGTCACTCGCTCTCTGTCTGTCTCTGCTGTACACACACACACACACACACACACACACACACACACACACACACACACACATACACACACATACACACACACACACACACACACACACACACACACACATATACACTGTATAACAGTGGAATCCGCCTTGCTTTGAGATCCAAGCTCTGCTATTGGGAGCAGGAAAAATATAAGAAATCCAGCACGGAGCAGAGGGATCCTCCACATCTCCACATCTGTTTTGGATGGTGAGTGCCTGGTGACTGGTTATTGTTTGTTTACACACTGGATCCTTTGCCAAATCTGCTTTAAGCAGGATCCTTTTTAAGTGGCATATAAATAAATTGCAGTTCCTTCCTTTGGTTAGCTCTGCTGCTGCTGCTGCTGCTGCTGCTGCATGAAAGATGTGCCACATGTTCCTCTTCTCGGAGCTGCTCCTTCTTATTTTTTAAAGATTAGGGTGGAAGCTGTCATCGTAATGGTAATTCATAGCTGGGTAGCCATGGTGAAGTCAATTTCCCCCTCCCTCTGCCACTGCTGAATGCATTAGTCTAATGAGATGTCTGCAGCCTGTGTGCCGAGCAGCAGCAGCAGCAGAGGCAGAGGAGCCAGCAGCCGTGTGTTAACCAAGAGGGGACGAGGAAAAAACCACATCCAGAAAGACAAAGATGGCTTTCACTGCGGTGTGAGGGATTTAGGTTTATAGTCACCTTCTAGGCTCCTAGGAGTTAAGACTAAAGGGCTTGGCTCTTGGACTTTCACAATAGAAGATAGCAGGTAATAGACACCCCTCCCTTGCTCTATCCCCCTCTCTCCCTTTCTCTCTCTCTCTCTCTGGGTTATTGGTGTGTTATCAGTTCATGATGGAGGTGCTGTTTCCTCCACAGCTCTTGCATGGCTGCCTTTTGTGTTGTTGGATTATTACCACAGTGCTCTGCTAAATTCTGCTCTCCTCACTGCATCAGTCCTCTGCAGTCTCTCAGTGTCGCTGTTGTGCACCGTTACACCAAAGCTACTTCCTCTGTGTCCACTCTGAATTGATGCTGCTCTCTGATCTGCAGCCCCTGAGGAGGAGTATTGATGTTTAAGTAAAGTGCACGTTTCTGTGTGTTTTCTATTGCCTGAGCTCATCGGTTGTGTCCTTTGTCTCCAGCTCCAAATGAGTGTACCTGCAGCAACGGCACAGAAATCAGACGGCAACAACAGTGAAATGCAATCAGCTGCAGTGGCTCCCTCCTTCCTCCCCAGCCAGTCGGGGAAGATACCGGGCAGGAAGAGAGGGAGACCCCCACTCCGCAATGTCGCTAAGATGGATTTTCCCAACCGCTACCCAGAATCGCTGCCTCCGCTCAAAGTGCCAAAGAAGAGGGGGAGAAAGCCGGGCATCAAGGTCAGCCAGATTAGGGGGAAACAGGGGGGGTGAGATGTGATGTTGTGGATGCAGCATGTTGAAAAATGCATGTGTTCGCAGACACACAGGCTCATTGCCCTTCAGATTTTGTGGGACCCCGGTGTAACAGAAAGACATTAAAACATCTATGAGGCTTTGTTCTGCTGCAGTCAAATATTTTACATTTTGGGTCTTAAAGGAGCCGGTCATTAATACAATAACAAATTCATTGTATGTAGAATATAAAGTACAACTTCACACAGATTTCGTATCCAAATTATTTAACCACCCCCCCCCTCCTTACATCATTTAGTGTGTGTAAATAAATGATATGCCCGAAATAAATATAGAAATCCAAAAACATGTACTCTTCTGCAGCTCAAACCCAGGATGGTGATGACGCCGTTGGCTATTTCTCCACCCAGCAGCACTCCAGAGCCAGATATGAGCTCCATCCCTCAGGATGCCGCCACCATCCCTCACTCTGCCACGCCCCAGGTGCTCACAGGTAGGACACCAAACACTCTCATGGCCTTTTAGTTTCCAGTCTGGGGTTGTTTAAGGACAAACTCTGATGAAGAGATAGATGGTTTCTCCTTTTTTCCTTATCTCCACCTGTGTTTTTCCCCTGCTAGTGTGTATCTACATCAACAAGCAGGCCAACACGGGCCCCAACCTGGACAGGAAGAAGATCCAGCAGCTCCCCGATCACTTTGGACCCGACCGGCCCTCGGTGGTGCTGCAGCAGGCCGTCCAGGGCTGCATCGACAGCGCCTTCCAGCAGAAAACAGTGTTCACGCTCCTCACACAAGGCTACGGGGGAGAAAAAATATCAGGTGTTGTACAAAGACCCCCCTCAGGTGTTGTTTTCTGTTCAATACCCTTCAATACATTTCTTACCATTTTACCTGAGGTGGAAGTGAGAAATAACTATCTTTAGACCATATTGACCTACTTTGTGGGAAATTGTGTCCGGACTGTGCTGTTGTTTCAAGTGCTCTCCCTGTTTTGCTCTTGCAGCCACGTTTGACGGGAAGCAGCACCTTCTGAGCCTCCCTGTGGTCAACAGTATTGACTATGTGCTTCGTTTTCTGAAGAAACTCTGTCGCAGCTTGCACTGTGAGAACCTCTTCAGTGATCAGCCCATCACCCAGCACAGTGGCCGCTCCTACCAGTCAGATGGTACTTGTACATTTTGACCTCAGCAGAAGCAACTGGGCCAATACAAGCAAATGCTTTCAGCTAATTTTGACTCTAATCTTTTCTTTAGCTGAGACATCCATGGCAGACGACTACCACTTAGACCAATCAGACGGCAAACGCTACTCCATGGACCCTGGCGATTCTGCTTTCGGCTCCATAAGCTCGTCCTACTCGCCAAAGTCCTCCTACGGGTTCCGTTCATCACAGCAGTTCTCCAACGGCTCAGCCTCCATGAGCATGTGCAGGCAGTCGTCAACCAGCCCAAGCACGTTCCCAGAGAGCAACAGGACAGGTGAGGAGTCGTGGGGGGGAAAAACGAACCAAGATTGTGTCCGAGATTATTTCCCAGACGAATGAAAAGTAAAGCTGCCTTCTCTGCTTTGTTCTTCCAGGAGGATACAGTGCATCTCCAGAGTCCCAGGAGTCCAAAGCTCCGCACAATAAAGACCCAACCACCTGGTCTGTGGAAGAGGTCGTCTGGTTCATCAGGGACGCAGACCCACACGCTCTTGGGCCTCATGCGGATGTCTTTAGAAAACATGTAAGTCCACTGTGTTCTCGACAAGCTGACATGTCAGACTGCTGCTTCAGAGCCAGCAGAAATCCCCTTGGCTGATCAACAATTTCTCACTTATTTGACTTCTTTTTCTCTCAGGAGATTGATGGAAACGCTTTGCTACTCCTGAAGAGTGACATGATCATGAAGTACCTCGGACTGAAGCTGGGGCCGGCCTTGAAGCTTTGCTACCACATCGACAAACTAAAGCAGATAAAGTTCTGAAATCCTTCCAAAATATATCTCCTTCCCACTTGAATCCAAGTTGTTTGAGTTTGAGAATAGGGTCACGTCTGGGGTCTCATGTCCCCAGGCGTAAAGGTACGTCACTTTCTTCAAGGTCCCCAGAAGTAGGTGTCACTTCCTTTTCTACCAAAAACATAAGAAAAATAAATTGGCTTCTACTTTTTATTTATCTCCTTTTTCGTAAGGAAGAAACAGTACTGTCATTTTTGAATTGATAATGTGATAGTGAAAAAAGCCACTTAAAGAATTAGATGTCCAAGGGAAAAGATATGCTCAAACCTAATGCTGATATATTAATGGTGATATTATAGGGCTAATGTAAATCTTCTCCAACATCACCTGCAGTTTATGCGATGTCAACAATGCTGTATTTTTTAATATTCTCGTTTTTCACAGTTAACACACTATACGCACTTTAACACTACTTAAAGCTGCAATTACAGATTTTTTGGCCACTTGAGGGCAGTGGTAACATGGAGGACTTGTTATCAAACAGTTAACAGCAGTTATGGAATTACATTATTCGGTCTCATTTGGTGCTTCTGATCACCTGACGAATGTATGTTCTTTTTTTAAACAAACAGCAAAAGCTACAGCTTCAGGTGACAATTCTGTGTAGTTTTCTCAAATTGAGCATCGTGCGGTCACATTTTTACATGACCTTTTTATACTTTGTTATGACCAAAAAAATATTATCCATTCTTAACCATTTAGGAATGTTGAGCAAACTCGTTGAATGTGTTAAATAAAGGGAAATGAAAAGGAGAAAGTGACGTCCTTTAGTTCTAGGGACCCTAAAGGAAGTGGGTACCCTACTCTGAGCTGAGGGCTAACCCTAACCCTAACCCTTTTAGTACAGATTTTGTTTTTAAGATTCCCATTTAAAATTACTTACACCACCTTTGTCACTGATTTTGAATAAAAAACCTTCAGATTATGGAAAACATCCACCATAAACATCTTATGTATATTCCTTATCTGACTAGAAATGTATAAGAGAAAACATTTTTTACCTTAAGACAACTTTCCATTGTCAGATCTCACCACAGGATCTTGTTTACTCGTGTTTATTAAGATGAAAACATATCTATGACTATACTGAAAATGGTGCATTACATACTATGTTGCTTTTTAATTGAGAGATTTAGAAAATCATTTTGATACTATTTTTTCACATTTCTGTGTCAAAAACTAAAATACTTTCCCTGTGGATGGGTCCTTCTTTTAATTATGATTTCAAGATGTGAAAGACTGTATAACCTAAGCAAAATATAGAAAGACAGTAGCTCTCTTGTTCGTATACACAAAGTAAAATGAGAGCATGTGAACGTGATATATTTATGTTTCAATATGCAAGATTGTTACATGCCAATTATCTCTCCTCATGTATACTCATTAGGACATTTTTTTTAATTTCATATGTTTATAAGTTTTTATCAAGCATCAGTGTTGATACCGAGGTCGTCAAAACACGTAAATGTGACACTAAGAAAACCTAAATGGCGATGTAAATGGGTATATAATATAGTATTGCTTTTGTATACCACTTTTGGTGTACAGTATGCATCCTTTTTAATCAAATAACCTTTGTAAGTGAATGCTGCTGTAAAGAAATTACATGTAAGCCATGCCTAGTGAGAACATGCTGAGGTGTTTTATTTTGAAAATCACTATGAGTCATAGTTTTAAAGAATGCTGAGTGGATCAGAACTCTACGCCGGTGCTAAAAGTTATCTACGTATTTAAGTGTTTGCTTTTGTGTCTGTGAGATGGAAATGATATTCTATGTGTATACTGTTACTGTATGTGAGTATTAAATTAAGAAATCAAGTAATCAGAAATTATGAGTGAGTCAGGCTTCTTTTTTCTGTGGTTCTGGCTTCCTGGCTAAGCCTGAATTGATCCAGATTTGAGTTTGGGTCGTCACAACTGAGAATTACTTTGTCTGAGGTCCTTTACTGTGCTTCAAAGTGTGATTTAGCTAAGGTGACCTATATCTGTTGTTCCCCAGATGGTGTCCAGGGACCTCCAGGGGTCCTAAATAGGAAACTAAACTAGACTAGAAACAGCCAGTCTGGCTCCGTGAAGGGTAACACAATCTATTAACCTGACCTCTATAGTTCACTGATATGTATCTTACATGTTTATATTTACAAACACTTACATTTGTATCGATCTTCTCATCTATCGCAACAAGGAAACAAGCAAGGGTGTTCCCCAAAATGACACAACATCCCTTTTTGTCAGAGTTTTAGAGGGGTTTAGGAAATTAGAAAAGATAATGTCTGTTCAGTTTTGTGCTTCAGAAGTGCAAATTCACACATTTATGTATTTATATGTTTTTTTTAGTCACCTCAAACCATTTGCCACACAATCCAGGCTGTTGTTAACGCTTAAGTATGAAAGTCACACTCGGCATCGGCAGATTACAGACACGTGTTGTCCCAGTGAGAACAACAAACCGAGGATATTCAAGACAGAATGGTCATTACATCTTAAACACAGATCAAGTGCCCCTGTGCTTGAAAACTGGGATTGAGGTTTTCTTTACATCGGTGAGATTGTGGTAACTTGATGAAATACAAAAGATTTATTAATGCACCATGTGAGGACAATTTAAAGCACAAGAATAGCATTGGACCCATTTGGTTTTCTAAACAAACTAGCAAAAAAAACCTGTAATTTTATATTATTTTATGTTACAAAACCCTATTGTCCTATTATCCGAACACTTGGTGTTTATTTATGGCCTGATTCCACTTTTGCTTAGATACAGTATCTACACAGAATCTGACATCTTAGGCCAAAAGTTAACAAACAAATAAACGATTCAGCATCACAGCATCTCCACCTGACCTTTCCTATTCCCTGGTGGTGTGGATAAGGTTTTGACACTTCACTAAAAGAGCATGAAAGTCATTCATGACCTTGGGAACACAGGAAGATGAAGGTGGACTGGTTGAAAGCTCGAGGACTAGCTAAATTGGTATAAACCTTTGTGTAAATGGACGTAATGTCCTCTGATGTCCTCTTCTGGAGCCACGTTCGTGTGTGGATCAAACATTTAGCATAAAAAAACGATGTAAATGAGGCTGTTTCCAGTCGAATTTGAATGTCTGGGCTTTTGGACACTTGGGTGATACCTCAAGAGCAGTATGGAGACTTGTTATGTGTTTTTTATGTTTTTTTATCTACGTCTGAAGAATCGGTCACCCTTTACCTCAATTGCACTTGAGGGGTGGGGTTGGGTGACACCTCAAGAGCAGTATAGAGGCTTGTTAAGTTTTTTTCGGTTGTTTTATTTATGTTTGAAGAATCGGTCACCATTTCCTTCAATTGGCTGCAACACTGTTTACCCCTTAAACTCCAAAAGTGTTTTGTGGACTCAAACATCGGCATATGGTGAGTAGATAATGAGTGAATATCAAATTTCTGGTTAACTATCCCTTTAGATTTTCTGATGGGGGAATAAAACCAACATATAATTTTACATTAAACTGGATAAAAGGAAATGTATTGTATAACAGGGTGTGGCCATGGGTGTTTTGGCCTCATGGCTCTTGTGAACCAGAGGCTTTCAGTTGCCCTGATTGGTTTTCCAACCCCCGAAAATCCCAGTATGCTTCTTAAAGCGATGTTTAATGTGGGTGCCATAATCCAACCCTCAAGAGCATGGATTACAAATTCCTGTTTCGTCAGTTTCATAAAAATGGGAACGCATCGCTCCATCTTGCGCATTGTTTAGTTTCCTCAACAATCCCCAACAATCCCCCCCACCCCAACCCCTCCTTTTGGACACTTGGGTGATACCTCAAGAGCAGTATGAAGAATTGTTATGTGTTTTTTATGTTTTTTTATCTACGTCTGAAGAATCGGTCACCCTTTACCTCAATTGCACTTGAGGGGTGGGGTTGGGTGACACCTCAAGAGCAGTACAGAGGCTTGTTAAGTTTTTGTTCGGTTGTTTTATTTATGTTTGAAGAATCGGTCACCATTTCCTTCAATTGGCTGCAACACTGTTTACCCCTTAAACTCCAAAAGTGTTTTGTGGACTCAAACACTTCACCCACTCCTCCATCAGCATATGGTGAGTAGATAATGAGTGAATATCAAATTTCTGGTTAACTATCCCTTTAGATTTTCTAGCTGGGGGAATAAAACCAACATATAATTTTACATTAAACTGGATAAAAGGAAATATATTGTATAAGAGGGTGTGGCCATGGGTGTTTTGGCCTCATGGCTCCTGTGAACCAGAGGCTTTCGTTACCAGGTTTCGTCAGTGTCATAAAAAGGGGAACGCATCGCTCCATCTTGCGCATTGTTTAGTTTCCTCAACAATCCCCCCTAACCCCCCACCCCAACCCCTCCAAGAAAAAAACAGATTTATCCCCTGATGATGAAATGTGGGGGGGGGGGGGGGGGGGGGGGGGCTGCCCGTCCTCATCACCCTGAAGGGATCCGGTCATAACGTGACAGGATCCAGCTCCATCGAGCCCGAGCGGAGCAGCAGCGCCTCAGTGAACTTCTGATCAGGCTGTGATGCGCACGGTTGGTGACGCCGCGCTCCTGCAGTCGCGTAACCAGAAGACTGGCGTGGGATCGGTCCCTGCTGCGCCTCATCTGGAATAACGTCGGGAAAAATCCAGGAAAAAAAAACACACTGAATAGCGGGTGTGCGCTCGTTCTTTTTTTTTTTTAAAGGAGGCGAGCAGTGTTGAGAATAATCCCCCTGTTGGGCGAACGTCTCCATCGGAAGGAAAGGGGGGGTTTTCTGTACTTTGCAGAAGCCACAGCAGATTTATCCCGATAGAGAAGCACCAGATATAGACTGTGGGGGAAAAAAACACACACAGGTAAGAAGTGACTGTGC